>NW_025728703.1:292306-396112 GCF_021461385.2 Schistocerca piceifrons
TGTATCCCTTTTACCTACATATTGTTGATGAAACACAAAAAATTGCATCGGAATTAAATAGAAAAGGCACAATGCCGACTTAGGTACAAGAAGACTGACTCTTTCTAATGTCTATGATTTGAACCATTCCTGTGACACTAGTTCTAGATTCCGATGCTTCACTTCAAGCTTTCTTTATCCCTCTGACCGTCTTATTGACGATGAAACACAGAAATTGCATCGGAATTAAATACAATAGGCACAATGCCGACTCAAATACAAGAAGACTTGCTCTTCTTACTGTCTATGTTATGAACCTTTCCTGTGACACAGGTTGTAGATTCCGATGTTTCTCTTCATGTTTACTGTATCCCTAGGACCTTGTCATTGACGACGAAACACAGAAATTGCATCGGAATTAAATACAAAAGGCACAATGCCGACTTATGTACAAGTAAACAGTCTCTTCTTACTGTCTATGTTTTGAACCGTTCCTGTGACACTAGTTGTTTATTCCGATGCTTCACTTCAGGTTTACTGTATCCCTCTGACCTTCTTATTGACGATGAAACACAGAAATTGCATCGGAATTAAATACAAAAGGCACAATGCAGACTCAAATACAAGAAGACTGGCACTTCTTACTGTCTATGTTATGAACCTCTCCTGTGACACCGGTTTTAGATTCCGATGTTTCACTTCCGGTTAACAGCATGCTTTGGACCTTATCATTGACGACGAAACACAGAAATTGCATCGGAATTAAATACAAAAGGCACAATGCCGACTTAAATACAAGAAAACTGACTCTTCTTACTTTCTATGCTTTGAACCATTCCTGTGACACTAGTTATAGATTCCGATGCTTCACTTCAGGTTTACTGTATCTCTCGGACTTTCTTGTTGAAGATGAAACATTGAAATTGCATCAGAAATTAATACAAAAGGCACAATGAAGACTTAAGTACAAGAACGCTGACTCTTCTTACTGACTATGATTTGAACCGTTCCTGTGACACTAGTTATAGATTCAGATGCTTCACTTCAGGTTTAATGTATCCCTTTTACCTACATATTGTTGATGAAACACAGAAATTGCATCGGAATTAAATAGAAAAGGCACAATGCCGACTTAGGTACAAGAAGACTGTCCCTTTCTAATGTCTATGATTTGAACCATTCCTGTGACACTTGTTCTAGATTCCGATGCTTCACTTGAAGCATTCTGTATCCCTCTGACCGTCTTATTGACGATGAAACACAGAAATTTTATCGGAATTTAATAGAAAAGTCACAATGCCAACTTAAGTACAAGAAATCTGACTCTTCTTACTGTCTATGCTTTTAACCATTCCTGTGACACTAGTTAAATATTCCGATGCTTCACTTCAAGCTCACTGTATCCCTCTGACCTTCTTATTGACGATGAAACACAAAAATTGCATCGGAATTAAATACAAAAGGATCAATGCCGTCTTAAGTGCAAGAAGACTGACTCTTCTTACTCTCTATGTTTTGAACCATTCCTGTTACACTAGTTATAGATTCCGGTTCTTCACTTTAGGTTTACTGAATCCCGCTGACCCTCTTATTGACGATGAAACACAGAAATTGCATCGGAATTAAATACAATTGGCACAATGCCGACTCAAATACAAGAAGACTGGCTCTTCTTGCTGTCTATGTTATGAACCTTTCCTGTGACACAGGTTGTAGATTCCGATGTTTCACTTCATGTTTACTGTATCCCTAGGACCTTGTCATTGACGACGAAACACAGAAATTGCATCGGAATTAAATACAAAAGGCACAATGCCGACTTAAGTACAAGTAAACAGTCTCTTCTTACTGTCTATGTTTTGAACCATTCTTGTGACACTAGTTATTCATTCCGATGCTTCACTTCAGGTTTACTGTATCCCTCTGACCTTCGTATTGACGATGAAACACAGACATTGCATCGGAATTAAATACAAAAGGCACAATGCCGACTCAAATACAAGAAGACTGGCACTTCTTACTGTCTATGTTATGAACCTTTCCTGTGACACCGGTTTTAGATTCCGATGTTTCACTTCAGGTTAACAACATACCTTGGACCTTATCATTGACGACGAAACACAGAAATTGCATCGGAATTAAATACAAAATTCACAATGCCGACTTAAATACAAGAAAATTGACTCTTCTCACTTTCTATGTTATAACCATTCCTGTGACACTAGTTATAGATTCCGATGCTTCACTTCAGGTATAGTGTATCCCTCTGTCCTTCTTATTGACGATGAAACACAGTAATCTCATCGGAATTAAATACAAAGGGCACAATTCCGTCCTAAGTACAAGAAAACTGACCCTTGTTACTGTCTATGCTTTGAACCATTCCTGTGACACTAGTTATAGATTCCGATGCTTCACTTCAGGTTTTCCGTATCGCTCTGACATTCTTATTCACGATGAAACACAGAAATTGCATCGGAATTAAATAGAAAGGTCACAATGCCGTCTTAAGTACACGAAAACTGACTCTTCTTATTGTCTATGTTTGATGCATTCCTGTGGCACTAGTTATAGATTCCGATGCTTCACTTCATGTTTACAGTATCCCTCTGACCTTATATTGACGATGAAACACAGAAATTGCATCGGAATGAAATACAAAATGCACAATGCCGACTTAAGTACAAGAAGACTGTCTCATGTTACTCACTACGTTTTGAACCATTCCTGTGACACTATTTATGGATTCCGATGCTCGACTTTAGGTTCACTGCCTCCCTCTGACCTTCTTATTGGCGATGAAACACAGAAATTGCGTCGGAATTAAATACAAAATGCACAATGCCAACTTAAGTACAAGGAAACTGAATCTTCTTACTGTCTATGTTTTGAACCATTCCTGTGACACTAGTTATAGATTCCGAAGTTTCACTTCAGGTTTACTATATCCCTCTGACCTTCTTATTGACGATGAAACACAGAAATTGCATCGGAATTAAATACAAACGGCACAATGCCGACTTAAGTACAAGAAAACTGTCTCTTCTTACTGTCTATGTTTTAAACCACTCCTGTGACACTAGTTATAGTTTCCGATGCCTCACTTCAGGTTTACTGTATCCCTTGGACCTTCTTATTGAAGATGAAACATAAAATTGCATCGGAATTTAATACAAAAGGAAAAATGCCGACTTAAGTACAAGAGGACTGACTCTTCTTAATGTCTATGTTTTGCACCATTCCTGTGACACTAGTTATAGATTCCGATGCTTCACTTTAGGTTTACTGTATCCCTCCGACCTCCTTATTGACGATGAAACTCCGAAATTGCACCAGAATTAAATACAAAAGGCACAGTGACGACTTAAGTAGAAGAAAACTGACTCTTCTTACTGTCTATGTTTTGAACCATTCCTGTGACACTAGTTATAGATTCCGATGCTTCACTTCAGGTTTACTGTATCCCTCTGACCTTCTTATTGACGATAAATCACAAAAATTGCAACGGAATTAAATACAAAAGGCACAATGCCGACTTAAGTACAAGAAAACTGACTCTTCTTACTGTCTATGTTTTAACCATTCCTGTGACACTAGTTATAGATTCCAATGCTTCACTTCAGGTTTACTGTATCCCTCTGTCCTTCTTATTGACGAGGAAACACAGAAATTGCATCGGAATTAAATACAAAAGGCACAATTCCGTCTTAAGTACAAGAAAACTGACTCTTGTTACTGTCTATGTTTTGAACCATTCCTGTGACACTAATTATAGATTCCGATGCTTCACTTCAGGTTTACCGTATCCCTCTGACCTTCTTATTGATGATGAAACACAGAAATTGCATCGGAATTAAATAGAAAAGGTACAATGCCGACTTAAGTACACGAAAACTGACTCTTCTTATTGTCTATGTTTGAACCATTCCTGTGACACTAGTTATAGATCCCGATGCTTCACTTCAGGTTTACTGTATTCCTCTGACCTTTACATTGACGATTAAACACAGAAATTGCATCGGAATTAATACAAAACGCACAATGCCGACTTAAGTACTAGATAACTGACTCTTCTTACTGTCTAAGTTTTGAACCATTCCTGTGACACTAGCTATAGATTCCGATGCTTCACTTCAGGTTTACTGTATCCCTCTGACCTTCTTATTGACGA
This sequence comes from Schistocerca piceifrons, assembly GCF_021461385.2. Lineage (NCBI taxonomy): Eukaryota > Metazoa > Arthropoda > Insecta > Orthoptera > Acrididae > Schistocerca > Schistocerca piceifrons. Next base: position 296,457 of record NW_025728703.1, read on the forward strand.
TGGAACAGAGAAAATGCATCGGAATTAAATACAAATGGCACAATGCCGGCTTTAGTTCAAGAAAACTGACTCTTCTTACTAGCTATGTTTTGAACCATTCCTGTGACACTAGTTATAGAATCCAATGCTTCACTTCAGGTTTACTGTATCCCTCTGACCTTCTTATTGACGATGAAACACAGAAATTGCATCGGAATTAAATACAAAAGGAACGCTGCCGACTTAAGTACAAAAAACTGACTCTTCTTACTGTCTATGTTTTGAACCATTCCACTGACACTAGTTATAGATTCCGATGCTTCACTTCAGGTTTTCAGTATCCCTCTAACCTTCTTGTTGACGATGAAACACAGAAATTGCATCGGAATTATATACAAAAGGCACAATGCCGACTCAAGTACAAGAAGGCTGGCTCTTCATACTGTCTATGTTTGGAACCTTTCGTGTGAGACCGGTTTTAGATTCCGATGCTTCACATCAGGTTTACTGTGTCCCATGGACCTTCTTATTGACCACGAAACACAGAAATTGCATCGGAATTAAATACAAAAGGGACAATGCCTAACTAAGTACAAGAAAACTGACTCTTCTTACTGTCTATGCTTTGAACCATTCATGTGACACTAGTTATAGATTCCGATGCTTCACTTCAGGTTTACTGTATCCCTCTGACCTTCTTATTGACGAGGAAACACAGAAATTGCATCGGAATTAAATAGAAACGCCACTATGCCTACTTAAGTTTAAGAAGACTGACTCTTCTTACTGGCTATATTTTGAGCCATTCCTGTGACACTAGTTATAGATTCTGATGCTTGACTTCTGTTTTACTGTATCCCTCTGACCTTCTTATTGACGATGAAACACAGAAATTGCATCGGAATTAAATACAAAAGGCACAATGCCGACTTAAGTACAACAAGACTGACTCTTCATACTGGCTATATTTTGAACCTTTCCTGTGACACTAGTTATGGATTCCGATGCTTGACTTCAGTTTTACTGTATCCCTTGGACCTTCTTATTGACGATGAAACACAGAATTGCATCGGAATTAAATACAAAAGGTACAATGCAGACTTAAGTACAAGAAGACTGACTCTTCTTACTGTCTATGTTTGAACCATTCCTGGGACACTAGTTATAGATTCCGATGCTTCACTTCAGGTTTACTGTATCCCTCTGACCTTCTTATTGACGAGGAAACACAGAAATTGCATCGGAAATAAATAGAAACGCCACTATGCCTACTTAAGTTTAAGAAGACTTACCGTTCTTACTGGCTATATTTTGAACCATTCCTTTGACACTAGTCATAGATTCCGATGCTTCACTTCAGGTTTACTGCATCCCTTGGACCTTCATATTGACGATGAAACACAGAAATTGCATCGCAATTAAATACAAAAGGCACAATGCCGAGTTAAGTACAAGAAGACTGACTCTTCATACTGGCTATATTTTGAACCATTCCTGTGACACTAGTTATAGATTCCGATGCTTGACTTCAGTTTTACTGTATCCCTTGGACCTTCTTATTGACGACGAAACACAGAATTGCATCGGAATTAAATACAAAAGGCACAATGCAGACTTTAGTACAAGAAAACTGACTCTTCATACTGGCTATATTTTGAACCATTCCTGTGACACTAGTCACAGATTCCGATGCTTGACTTCAGTTTTACTGTATCTCTTGGACCTTCTTATTGACGATGAAACACAGAATTGCATCGGAATTAAATACAAAAGGCACAATGCAGACTTAAGTACAAGAAGACTGACCCTTCTTACTGTCTATGTTTTCAACCATTCCTGTGACACTAGTTATAGATTCCGATGCTTCACTTCAGGTTTACTGTATCCCTCTGACCTTCTTATTGACGAGGAAACACAGAAATTGCATCGGAATTAAATACAAAAGGCACAAATCCGACTTAAGTACAAGAAGACTGACCCTTCTTACTGTCTATGTTTTGAACCATTCCTGTGACACTAGTTATAGATTCCGATGCTTCACTTCCGGTTTACTGTATCCCTCTGACCTTCTTATTGACGAGGAAACACAGAAATTGCATCGGAATTAAATAGAAACGCCACTATGCCTACTTAAGTTTAAGAAGACTGACTCTTCTTACTGGCTATATTTTGAACCATTCCTGTGACACTAGTTATAGATTCCGATGCTTGACTTCTGTTTTAGTGTATCTCTTGTACCTTCTTATTGACGATGAAACACAGAATTGCATTGGAAGTAAATACAAAAGGCACAATGCCGACTTAAGTACAAGAAGACTGACCCTTCTTACTGTCTATGTTTTGAACCATTCCTGTGACACTAGTTATAGATTCCGATGCTTCACTTCAGGTTTACTGTATCCCTCTGACCTTCTTATTGACGAGGAAACACAGAAATTGCATCGGAATTAAATAGAAACGCCACTATGCCTACTTAAGGTTAAGAAGACTGACTCTTCTTACTGGCTATATTTTGAACCATTCCTGTGACACTAGTTATAGATTCCGATGCTTCACTTCAGGTTTACTGCATCCCTTGGACCTTCTTATTGACGATGAAACACAGAAATTGCATCGCAATTAAATACAAAAGGCACAATGCCGACTTAAGTACAAGAAGACTGACTCTTCATACTGGCTATATTTTGAACCATTCCTGTGACACTAGTTATAGATTCCGATGCTTGACTTCAGTTTTACTGTATCCCTTGGTCCTTCTTATTGACGACGAAACACAGAATTGCATCGGAATTAAATACAAAAGGCACAATGCAGACTTTAGTACAAGAAAACTGACTCTTCATACTGGCTATATTTTGAACCATTCCTGTGACACTAGTTACAGATTCCGATGCTTGACTTCAGTTTTACTGTATCTCTTGGACCTTCTTATTGACGATGAAACACAGAATTGCATCGGAATTAAATACAAAAGGCACAATGCAGTCTTAAGTACAAGAAGACTGACCCTTCTTACTGTCTATGTTTTGAACCATTCCTGTGACACTAGTTATAGATTCCGAAGTTTCACTTCAGGTTTACTATATCCCTCTGACCTTCTTATTGACGATGAAACACAGAAATTGCATCGGAATTAAATACAAAAGGCACAATGCCGACTTAAGTACAAGAAAACTGACTCTTCTTACTGTCTATGTTTTGAACCACTCCTGTGACACTAGTTATAGTTTCCGATGCTTCACTTCAGGTTTACTGTATCCCTTGGACCTTCTTATTGAAGATGAAACATAAAATTGCATCGGAATTTAATACAAAAGGAAAAATGCCGACTTAAGTACAAGAGGACTGACTCTTCTTAATGTCTATGTTTTGCACCATTCCTGTGACACTAGTTATAGATTCCGATGCTTCACTTTAGGTTTACTGTATCCCTCCGACCTCCTTATTGACGATGAAACTCCGAAATTGCACCAGAATTAAATATAAAAGGCACAGTGACGACTTAAGTACAAGAAAACTGACTCTTCTTACTGTCTATGTTTTGAACCATTCCTGTGACACTAGTTATAGATTCCGATGCTTCACTTCAGGTTTACTGTATCCCTCTGACCTTCTTATTGACGATAAATCACAAAAATTGCAACGGAATTAAATACAAAAGGCACAATGCCGACTTAAGTACAAGAAAACTGACTCTTCTTACTGTCTATGATTTAACCATTCCTGTGACACTAGTTATAGATTCAAATGCTTCACTTCAGGTTTACTGTATCCCTCTTACCTTCTTATTGACGATGAAAAACAGGAATTGCATCGGAATTAAATACAAAAGGCACAATGCCGACTTAAGTACAAGTAAACAGACTCTTCTTACAGTCTATGATTTGAACCATTCCTGTGACACTAGTTATTTATTAGGATGCTTCACTTCAGGTTTACTGTATCCCTCTGACCATCTTATTGACGATGAAACACAGAAATTGCATCGGAATGAAATACAAAAGGCCCAATGCCGACTTAAGTACAAGAAAACTGACTCTTCTTACTGTCTATGTTTTGAACCACTCCTGTGACACTAGTTATAGTTTCCGATGCTTCACTTCAGGTTTACTGTATCCCTCGGACCTTCTTGTTGTAGATGAAACATAGAAATTGCATCGGAAATTAATACAAAAGGCACAATGAAGACTAAGTACAAGAAGGCTGACTCTTTTTACTGACTATGATTTGAACCGTTCCTGTGATACTAGTTATAGATTCAAATGCTTCACTTCAGGTTTAATGTATCCCTTTTACCTACATATTGTTGATGAAACACAAAAAATTGCATCGGAATTAAATAGAAAAGGCACAATGCCGACTTAGATACAAGAAGACTGACTCTTTCTAATGTCTATGATTTGAACCATTCCTGTGACACTAGTTCTAGATTCCGATGCTTCACTTCAAGCTTTCTTTATCCCTCTGACCGTCTTATTGACGATGAAACACAGAAATTGCATCGGAATTAAATAGAAACGCCACTATGCCTACTTAAGTTTAAGAAGACTGACTCTTCTTACTGGCTATATTTTGAACCATTCCTGTGACACTAGTTATAGATTCCGATGCTTGACTTCTGTTTTAGTGTATCTCTTGTACCTTCTTATTGACGATGAAACACAGAATTGCATTGGAAGTAAATACAAAAGGCACAATGCCGACTTAAGTACAAGAAGACTGACCCTTCTTACTGTCTATGTTTTGAACCATTCATGTGACACTAGTTATAGATTCCGATGCTTCACTTCAGGTTTACTGTATCCCTCTGACCTTCTTATTGACGAGGAAACACAGAAATTGCATCGGAATTAAATATAAACGCCACTATGCCTACTTAAGGTTAAGAAGACTGACTCTTCTTACTGGCTATATTTTGAACCATTCCTGTGACACTAGTTATAGATTCCGATGCTTCACTTCAGGTTTACTGCATCCCTTGGACCTTCTTATTGACGATGAAACACAGAAATTGCATCGCAATTAAATACAAAAGGCACAATGCCGACTTAAGTACAAGAAGACTGACTCTTCATACTGGCTATATTTTGAACCATTCCTGTGACACTAGTTATAGATTCCGATGCTTGACTTCAGTTTTACTGTATCCCTTGGTCCTTCTTATTGACGACGAAACACAGAATTGCATCGGAATTAAATACAAAAGGCACAATGCAGACTTTAGTACAAGAAAACTGACTCTTCATACTGGCTATATTTTGAACCATTCCTGTGACACTAGTTACAGATTCCGATGCTTGACTTCAGTTTTACTGTATCTCTTGGACCTTCTTATTGACGATGAAACACAGAATTGCATCGGAATTAAATACAAAAGGCACAATGCAGTCTTAAGTACAAGAAGACTGACCCTTCTTACTGTCTACGTTTTGAACCATTCCTGTGACACTAGTTATAGATTCCGAAGTTTCACTTCAGGTTTACTATATCCCTCTGACCTTCTTATTGACGATGAAACACAGAAATTGCATCGGAATTAAATACAAAAGGCACAATGCCGACTTAAGTACAAGAAAACTGACTCTTCTTACTGTCTATGTTTTGAACCACTCCTGTGACACTAGTTATAGGTTCCGATGCTTCACTTCAGGTTTACTGTATCCCTTGGACCTTCTTATTGAAGATGAAACATAAAATTGCATCGGAATTTAATACAAAAGGAAAAATGCCGACTTAAGTACAAGAGGACTGACTCTTCTTAATGTCTATGTTTTGCACCATTCCTGTGACACTAGTTATAGATTCCGATGCTTCACTTTAGGTTTACTGTATCCCTCCGACCTCCTTATTGACGATGAAACTCCGAAATTGCACCAGAATTAAATACAAAAGGCACAGTGACGACTTAAGTACAAGAAAACTGACTCTTCTTACTGTCTATGTTTTGAACCATTCCTGTGACACTAGTTATAGATTCCGATGCTTCACTTCAGGTTTACTGTATCCCTCTGACCTTCTTATTGACGATAAATCACAAAAATTGCAACGGAATTAAATACAAAAGGCACAATGCCGACTTAAGTACAAGAAAACTGACTCTACTTACTGTCTATGTTTTAACCATTCCTGTGACACTAGTTATAGATTCCAATGCTTCACTTCAGGTTTACTGTATCCCTCTTACCTTCTTATTGACGATGAAAAACAGGAATTGCATCGGAATTAAATACAAAAGGCACAATGCCGACTTAAGTACAAGTAAACAGATTCTTCTTACAGTCTATGTTTTGAACCATTCCTGTGACACTAGTTATTTATTAGGATGCTTCACTTCAGGTTTACTATATCCCTCTGACCATCTTATTGACGATGAAACACAGAAATTGCATCGGAATGAAATACAAAAGGCCCAATGCCGATTTAAGTACAAGAAAACTGCCACTTCTTACTGTCTATGTTTTGAACCACTCCTGTGACACTAGTTATAGTTTCCGATGCTTCACTTCAGGTTTACTGTATCCCTCGGACCTTCTTATTGAAGATGAAACATAGAAATTGCATCGGAAATTAATACAAAAGGCACAATGAAGACTTAAGTACAAGAAGGCTGACTCTTCTTACTGACTATGATTTGAACCGTTCCTGTGATACTAGTTATAGATTCAAATGCTTCACTTCAGGTTTAATGTATCCCTTTTACCTACATATTGTTGATGAAACACAAAAAATTGCATCGGAATTAAATAGAAAAGGCACAATGCCGACTTAGATACAAGAAGACTGACTCTTTCTAATGTCTATGATTTGAACCATTCCTGTGACACTAGTTCTAGATTCCGATGCTTCACTTCAAGCTTTCTTTATCCCTCTGACCGTCTTATTGACGATGAAACACAGAAATTGCATCGGAATTAAATACAATAGGCACAATGCCGACTCAAATACAAGAAGACTGGCTCTTCTTACTGTCTATGTTATGAACCTTTCCTGTGACACAGGTTGTAGATTCCGATGTTTCTCTTCATGTTTACTGTATCCCTAGGACCTTGTCATTGACGACGAAACACAGAAATTGCATCGGAATTAAATACAAAAGGCACAATGCCGACTTATGTACAAGTAAACAGTCTCTTCTTACTGTCTATGTTTTGAACCATTCCTGTGACACTAGTTGTTTATTCCGATGCTTCACTTCAGGTTTACTGTATCCCTCTGACCTTCTTATTGACGATGAAACACAGAAATTGCATCGGAATTAAATACAAAAGGCACAATGCAGACTCAAATACAAGAAGACTGGCACTTCTTACTGTCTATGTTATGAACCTCTCCTGTGACACCGGTTTTAGATTCCGATGTTTCACTTCCGGTTAACAGCATGCTTTGGACCTTATCATTGACGACGAAACACAGAAATTGCATCGGAATTAAATACAAAAGGCACAATGCCGACTTAAATACAAGAAAACTGACTCTTCTTACTTTCTATGCTTTGAACCATTCCTGTGACACTAGTTATAGATTCCGATGCTTCACTTCAGGTTTACTGTATCTCTCGGACCTTCTTGTTGAAGATGAAACATTGAAATTGCATCAGAAATTAATACAAAAGGCACAATGAAGACTTAAGTACAAGAACGCTGACTCTTCTTACTGACTATAATTTGAACCGTTCCTGTGACACTAGTTATAGATTCAGATGCTTCACTTCAGGTTTAATGTATCCCTTTTACCTACATATTGTTGATGAAACACAGAAATTGCATCGGAATTAAATAGAAAAGGCACAATGCCGACTTAGGTACAAGAAGTCTGACCCTTTCTAATGTCTATGATTTGAACCATTCCTGTGACACTAGTTCTAGATTCCGATGCTTCACTTGAAGCATTCTGTATCCCTCTGACCGTCTTATTGACGATGAAACACAGAAATTTTATCGGAATTTAATAGAAAAGACACATGCCAACTTAAGTACAAGAAATCTGACTCTTCTTACTGTCTGTGCTTTTAACCATTCCTGTGACACTAGTTAAATATTCCGATGCTTCACTTCAAGCTTACTGTATCCCTCTGACCTTCTTATTGACGATGAAACACAGAAATTGCATCGGAATTAAATACAAAAGGATCAATGCCGTCTTAAGTGCAACAAGACTGACTCTTCTTACTCTCTATGTTTAGAACCATTCCTGTTACACTAGTTATAGATTCCGATTCTTCACTTCAGGTTTACTGAATCCCGCTGACCCTCTTATTGACGATGAAACACAGAAATTGCATCGGAATTAAATACAATTGGCACAATGCCGACTCAAATACAAGAAGACTGGCTCTTCTTGCTGTCTATGTTATGAACCTTTCCTGTGACACAGGTTGTAGATTCCGATGTTTCACTTCATGTTTACTGTATCCCTAGGACCTTGTCATTGACGACGAAACACAGAAATTGCATCGGAATTAAATACAAAAGGCACAATGCCGACTTAAGTACAAGTAAACAGTCTCTTCTTACTGTCTATGTTTGAACCATTCTTGTGACACTAGTTATTTATTCCGATGCTTCACTTCAGGTTTACTGTATCCCTCTGACCTTCGTATTGACGATGAAACACAGACATTGCATCGGAATTAAATACAAAAGGCACAATGCCGAGTCAAATACAAGAAGACTGGCACTTCTTACTGTCTATGTTATGAACCTTTCCTGTGACACCGGTTTTAGATTCCGATGTTTCACTTCAGGTTAACAACATCCCTTGGACCTTATCATTGACGACGAAACACAGAAATTGCATCGGAATTAAATACAAAAAGCACAATGCCGACTTAAATACAAGAAAACTGACTCTTCTTACTTTCTATGTTATAACCATTCCTATGACACTAGTTATAGATTCCGATGCTTCACTTCAGGTATAGTGTATCCCTCTGTCCTTCTTATTGACGATAAATCACAAAAATTGCATCGGAATTAAATAGAAAAGTCACAATGCCGTCTTAAGTACACGAAAACTGACTCTTCTTATTGTCTATGTTTGATGCATTCCTGTGGCACTAGTTATAGATTCCGATGCTTCACTTCAGGTTTACAGTATCCCTCTGACCTTATATTGACGATGAAACACAGAAATTGCATCGGAATTAAATACAAAATGCACAATGCCGACTTAAGTACAAGAAGACTGTCTCATGTTACTCACTACGTTTTGAACCATTCCTGTGACACTATTTATGGATTCCGATGCTCGACTTTAGGTTCACTGCCTCCCTCTGACCTTCTTATTGGCGTTGAAACACAGAAATTGCGTCGGAATTAAATACAAAATGCACAATGCCAACTTAAGTACAAGGAAACTGAATCTTCTTACTGTCTATGTTTTGAACCATTCCTGTGACACTAGTTATAGATTCCGAAGTTTCACTTCAGGTTTACTATATCCCTCTGACCTTCTTATTGACGATGAAACACAGAAATTGCATCGGAATTAAATACAAAAGGCACAATGCCGACTTAAGTACAAGAAAACTGACTCTTCTTACTGTCTATGTTTTGAACCACTCCTGTGACACTAGTTATAGTTTCCGATGCTTCACTTCAGGTTTACTGTATCCCTTGGACCGTCTTATTGAAGATGAAACATAAAATTGCATCGGAATTTAATACAAAAGGAAAAATGCCGACTTAAGTACAAGAGGACTGACTCTTCTTAATGTCTATGTTTTGCACCATTCCTGTGACACCAGTTATAGATTCCGATGCTTCACTTTAGGTTTACTGTATCCCTCCGACCTCCTTATTGACGATGAAACTCCGAAATTGCACCAGAATTAAATACAAAAGGCACAGTGACGACTTAAGTACAAGAAAACTGACTCTTCTTACTGTCTATGTTTTGAACCATTCCTGTGACACTAGCTATAGATTCCGATGCTTCACTTCAGGTTTACTGTATCCCTCTGACCTTCTTATTGACGATAAATCACAAAAATTGCAACGGAATTAAATACAAAAGGCACAATGCCGACTTAAGTACAAGAAAACTGACTCTTCTTACTGTCTATGTTTTAACCATTCCTGTGACACTAGTTATAGATTCCAATGCTTCACTTCAGGTTTACTGTATCCCTCTGTCCTTCTTATTGATGATGAAACACAGAAATTGCATCGGAATTAAATAGAAAAGGTACAATGCCGACTTAAGTACACGAAAACTGACTCTTCTTATTGTCTATGTATGAACCATTCCTGTGACACTAGTTATAGATCCCGATGCTTCACTTCAGGTTTACTGTATTCCTCTGACCTTTACATTGACGATGAAACACAGAAATTGCATCGGAATTAATACAAAACGCACAATGCCGACTTAAGTACTAGATAACTGACTCTTCTTACTGTCTAAGTTTAGAACCATTCCTGTGACACTAGCTATAGATTCCGAAGCTTCACTTCAGGTTTACTGTATCCCTCTGACCTTCTTATTGACGATGGAACAGAGAAATTGCATCGGAATTAAATACAAAAGGCACAATGCCGGCTTTAGTTCAAGAAAACTGACTCTTCTTACTAGCTATGTTTTGAACCATTCCTGTGACACCAGTTATAGAATCCAATGCTTCACTTCAGGTTTACTGTATCCCTCTGACCTTCTTATTGACGATGAAACACAGAAATTGCATCGGAATTAAATACAAAAGGAACGCTGCCGACTTAAGTACAAAAAACTGACTCTTCTTACTGTCTATGTTTTGAATCATTCCACTGACACTAGTTATAGATTCCGATGCTTCACTTCAGGTTTTCAGTATCCCTCTAACCTTCTTGTTGACGATGAAACACAGAAATTGCATCGGAATTATATACAAAAGGCACAATGCCGACTCAAGTACAAGAAGGCTGGCTCTTCATACTGTCTATGTTTGGAACCTTTCGTGTGAGACCGGTTTTAGATTCCGATGCTTCACATCAGGTTTACTGTATCCCATGGACCTTCTTATTGACCACGAAACACAGAAATTGCATCGGAATTAAATACAAAAGGCACAATGCCTATCTAAGTACAAGAAAACTGACTTATCTTACTGTCTATGCTTTGAACCATTCATGTGACACTAGTAATAGATTCCGATGCTTCACTTCAGGTTTACTGTATCCCTCTGACCTTCTTATTGACGAGGAAACACAGAAATTGCATCGGAATTAAATAGAAACGCCACTATGCCTACTTAAGTTTAAGAAGACTGACTCTTCTTACTGGCTATATTTTGAGCCATTCCTGTGACACTTGTTATAGATTCCGATGCTTGACTTCTGTTTTACAGTATCCCTTGGACCATCTCATTGACGATGAAACACAGAATTGCATCGGAATTAAATACAAAAGGCACAATGCCGACTTAAGTACAAGAAGACTGATCCTTCTTACTGTCTATGTTTTGAACCATTCCTGTGACACCAGTTATAGATTCCGATGCTTCACATCAGGTTTACTGTATCCCTCTGACCTTCTTATTGACGAGGAAACACTGAAAATTGCATCGGAATTAAATAGAAACGCCACTATGCCTACTTAAGTTTAAGAAGACTGACTCTTCTTACTGGCTATACTTTGAACCATTCCTGTGACACTAGTTATAGATTCCGATGCTTGACTTCTGTTTTACTGTATCCCTTGGACCTTCTTATTGACGATGAAACACAGAATTGCATCGGAATTCAATACAAAAGGCACAATGCCGACTTAAGTACAAGAAGACTGACCATTCTTACTGTCTATGTTTTGAACCATTCCTGTGACACTAGTTATAGATTCCGATGCTTCACTTCAGGTTTACTGTATCCCTCTGACCTTCTTACTGACGAGGAAACACCGAAATTGCATCGGAATTAAATAGAAACGCTACTATGCCTACTTAAGTTTAAGAAGACTGACTCTTCTTACTGGCTATATTTTGAACCATTCCTGTGACACTAGTTATAGATTCTGATGCTTGACTTCTGTTTTACTGTATCCCTCTGACCTTCTTATTGACGATGAAACACAGAAATTGCATCGGAATTAAATACAAAAGGCACAATGCCGACTTAAGTACAAGAAGACTGACTCTTCATACTGGCTATATTTTGAACCTTTCCTGTGACACTAGTTATAGATTCCGATGCTTGACTTCAGTTTTACTGTATCCCTTGGACCTTCTTATTTACGATGAAACACAGAATTGCATCGGAATTAAATACAAAAGGCACAATGCAGACTTAAGTACAAGAAGACTGACTCTTCTTACTGTCTATGTTTTGTACCATTCCTGTGACACTAGTTATAGATTCCGATTCTTCACTTCAGGTTTACTGTATCCCTCTGACCTTCTTATTGACGAGGAAACACAGAAATTGCATCGGAATTAAATAGAAACGCCACTATGCCTACTTAAGTTTAAGAAGACTGACCGTTCTTACTGGCTATATTTTGAACCATTCCTGTGACACTAGTTATAGATTCCGATGCTTCACTTCAGGTTTACTGCATCCCTTGGACCTTCTTATTGACGATGAAACACAGAAATTGCATCGCAATTAAATACAAAAGCCCCAATGCCGACTTAAGTACAAGAAGACTGACTCTTCATACTGGCTATATTTTGAACCATTCCTGTGACACTAGTTATAGATTCCGATGCTTGACTTCAGTTTTACTGTATCCCTTGGACCTTCTTATTGACGACGAAACACAGAATTGCATCGGAATTAAATACAAAAGGCACAATGCAGACTTTAGTACAAGAAAACTGACTCTTCATACTGGCTATATTTTGAACCATTCCTGTGACACTAGTTAAAGATTCCGATGCTTGACTTCAGTTTTACTGTATCTCTTGGACCTTCTTATTGACGATGAAACACAGAATTGCATCGGAATTAAATACAAAAGGCACAATGCAGACTTAAGTACAAGAAGTCTGACTCTTCTTACTGTCTATGTTTTGAACCATTCCTGTGACACTAGTTATAGATTCCGATGCTTCACTTCAGGTTTACTGTATCCCTCTGACCTTCTTATTGACGAGGAAACACAGAAATTGCATCGGAATTAAATACGAAAGGCACAATGCCGACTTAAGTACAAGAAGACTGACCCTTCTTACTGTCTATGTTTTGAACCATTCCTGTGACACTAGTTATAGATTCCGATGCTTCACTTCCGGTTTACTGTATCCCTCTGACCTTCTTATTGACGAGGAAACACAGAAATTGCATCGGAATTAAATAGAAACGCCAATATGCCTACTTAAGTTTAAGAAGACTGACTCTTCTTACTGGCTATATCTTGAACCATTCCTGTGACACTAGTTATAGATTCCGATGCTTTACTTCTGTTTTAGTGTATCTCTTTTACCTTCTTATTGACGATGAAACACAGAATTGCATTGGAATTTAATACGAAAGGCACAATGCCGACTTAAGTACAAGAAGACTGACCCATCTTACTGTCTATGTTTTGAACCATTCATGTGACACTAGTTATAGATTCCGATGCTTCACTTCAGGTTTACTGTATCCCTCTGACCTTCTTATTGACGAGGAAACATAGAAATTGCATCGGAATTAAATAGAAACGCCACTATGCCTACTTAAGGTTAAGAAGACTGACTCTTCTTACTGGCTATATTTTGAACCATTCCTGTGACACTAGTTATAGATTCCGATGCTTGACTTCTGTTTTACTGTATCCCTTGGACCTTCTTATTGACGATGAAACAAAGAATTGCATCGGAATTAAATACAAAAAGCACAATGCCGACTTAAGTACAAGAAGACTGACCCTTCTTACTGTCTATGTTTTGAACCATTCCTGTGACACTAGTTATAGATTCCGATGCTTGACTTCTGTTTTACTGTATCCCTCTGATCTTCTTATTGACGATGAAACACAGAAATTGCATCGGAATTAAATACAAAAGGCACAATGCCGTCTTAAGTGCAAGAAGACTGACTCTTCATTCTGGCTATATTTTTAACCATTTCTGTGACACTAGTTATAGATTCCGATGCTTGACTTCAGTTTTACTGTATCCCTTGGACCTTCTTATTGACGATGAAACACAGAATTGCATCGGAATTAAATACAAAAGGCACAATGCAGACTTAAGTACAAGAAGACTGACTCTTCATACTGGCTATATTTTGAACCATTCCTGTGACACTAGTTACAGATTCCGATGCTTGACTTCTGTTTTACTGCATCCCTTGGACCTTCTTATTGACGATGAAACACAGAATTGCATCGGAATTAAATACAAAAGGCACAATGCAGACTTAAGTACAAGAAGACTGACCCTTCCTACTCTCTATGTTTTGAACCATTCCTGTGACACTAGTTATAGATTCCGATGCTTCACTTCAGGTTTACTGTATCCCTCTGACCTTCTTATTGACGAGGAAACACAGAAATTGCATCGGAATTAAATAGAAACGCCACTATGCCTACTTAAGTTTAAGAAGACTGACTCTTCTTACTGGCTATATTTTGAACCATTCCTGTGACACTAGTTATAGATTCCGATGCTTCACTTCAGGTTTACTGCATCCCTTGGACCTTCTTATTGACGATGAAACACAGAAATTGCATCGCAATTAAATACAAAAGGCACAATGCCGACTTAAGTACAAGAAGACTGACTCTTCATACTGGCTATATTTTGAACCATTCCTGTGACACTAGTTATAGATTCCGATGCTTGACTTCAGTTTTACTGTATCCCTTGGGCCTTTTTATTGACGACGAAACACAGAATTGCATCGGAATTAAATACAAAAGGCACAATGCAGACTTTAGTACAAGAAAACTGACTCTTCATACTGGCTATATTTTGAACCATTCCTGTGACACTAGTTACAGATTCCGATGCTTGACTTCAGTTTTACTGTATCCCTTGGACCTTCTTATTGACGATGAAACACAGAATTGCATCGGAATTAAATACAAAAAGCACAATGCAGACTTAAGTACAAGAAGACTGACCCTTCTTACCGTCTATGTTTTGAACCATTCCTGTGACACTAGTTATAGATTCCGATGCTTCACTTCAGGTTTACTGTATCCCTCTGACCTTCTTATTGACGAGGAAACACAGAAATTGCATCGGAATTAAATACAAAAGGCACAATGCCGACTTAAGCACAAGAAGACTGACCCTTCTTACTGTCTATGTTTTGAACCATTCCTGTGACACTAGTTATAGATTCCGATGCTTCACTTCCGGGTTACTGAATCCCTCTGACCTTCTTATTGACGAGGAAACACAGAAATTGCATCGGAATGAAATAGAAACGCCACTATGCCTACTTAAGTTTAAGAAGACTGACTCTTCTTACTGGCTATATTTTGAACCATTCCTGTGACACTAGTTATAGATTCCGATGCTTGACATCTGTTTTAGTGTATCCCTTTTACCTTCTTATTGACGATTAAACACAGAATTGCTTTGGAATTAAATACAAAAGGCACAATGCCGACTTAAGTACAAGTAGACTGACCCTTCTTACTGTCTATGTTTTGAACCATTCATGTGACACTAGTTATAGATTCCGATGCTTGACTTCAGTTTTACTGTATCCCTTGGACCTTCTTATTGACGATGAAACACAGAATTGCATCGGAATTAAATACAAAAGGCACAATGCAGACTTAAGTACAAGAAGACTGACTCTTCTTACTGTCTATGTTTTGAACCATTCCTGTGACACTAGTTATAGATTCCGATGCTTCACTTCAGGTTTACTGTATCCCTCTGACCTTCTTATTGACGAGGAAACACAGAAATTGCATCGGAATTAAATAGAAACGCCACTATGCCTACTTAAGTTTAAGAAGACTGACCGTTCTTACTGGCTATATTTTGAACCATTCCTGTGACACTAGTTATAGATTCCGATGCTTCACTTCAGGTTTACTGCATCCCTTGGACCTTCTTATTGACAATGAAACACAGAAATTGCATCGCAATTAAATACAAAAGGCACAATGCCGACTTAAGTACAAGAAGACTGACTCTTCATACTGGCTATATTTTGAACCATTCCTGTGACACTAGTTATAGATTCCGATGCTTGACTTCAGTTTTACTGTATCCCTTGGACCTTCTTATTGACGACGAAACACAGAATTGCATCGGAATTAAATACAAAAGGCACAATGCAGACTTTAGTACAAGAAAACTGACTCTTCATACTGGCTATATTTTGAACCATTCCTGTGACACTAGTTACAGATTGCGATGCTTGACTTCAGTTTTACTGTATCTCTTGGACCTTCTTATTGACGATGAAACACAGAATTGCATCGGAATTAAATACAAAAGGCACAGTGCAGACTTAAGTACAAGAAGACTGACCCTTCTTACTGTCTATGTTTTGAACCATTCCTGTGACACTAGTTATAGATTCCGATGCTTCACTTCAGGTTTACTGTATCCCTCTGACCTTCTTATTGACGAGGAAACACAGAAATTGCATCGGAATTAAATACAAAAGGCACAATGCCGACTTAAGTACAAGAAGACTGACCCTTCTTACTGTCTATGTTTTGAACCATTCCTGTGACACTAGTTATAGATTCCGATGCTTCACTTCCGGTTTACTGTATCCCTCTGACCTTCTTATTGACGAGGAAACACAGAAATTGCATCGGAATTAAATAGAAACGCCAATATGCCTACTTAAGTTTAAGAAGACTGACTCTTCTTACTGGCTATATTTTGAACCATTCCTGTGACACTAGTTATAGATTCCGATGCTTGACTTCTGTTTTAGTGTATCTCTTTTACCTTCTTATTGACGATGAAACACAGAATTGCATTGGAAATAAATACAAAAGGCACAATGCCGACTTAAGTACAAGAAGACTGACCCTTCTTACTGTCTATGTTTTGAACCATTCATGTGACACTAGTTATAGATTCCGATGCTTCACTTCAGGTTTACTGTATCCCTCTGACCTTCTTATTGACGAGGAAACACAGAAATTGCATCGGAATTAAATAGAAACGCCACTATGCCTACTTAAGGTTAAGAAGACTGACTCTTCTTACTGGCTATATTTTGAACCATTCCTGTGACACTAGTTATAGATTCCGATGCTTGACTTCTGTTTTACTGTATCCCTTGGACCTTCTTATTGACGATGAAACAAAGAATTGCATCGGAATTAAAAACAAAAAGCACAATGCCGACTTAAGTACAAGAAGACTGACCCTTCTTACTGTCTATGTTTTGAACCATTCCTGTGACACTAGTTATAGATTCCGATGCTTCACTTCAGGTTTACTGTATCCCTCTGACCTTCTTATTGACGAGGAAACACAGAAATTGCATCGGAATTAAATAGAAACGCCACTATGCCTACTTAAGTTTAAGAAGACTGACTCTTCTTACTGGCTATATTTTGAAAAATTCCTGTGACACTAGTTATAGATTCCGATGCTTGACTTCTGTTTTACTGTATCCCTCTGATCTTCTTATTGACGATGAAACACAGAAATTGCATCGGAATTAAATACAAAAGGCACAATGCCGTCTTAAGTGCAAGAAGACTGACTCTTCATTCTGGCTATATTTTTAACCATTCCTGTGACACTAGTTATAGATTCCGATGCTTGACTTCAGTTTTACTGTATCCCTTGGACCTTCTTATTGACGATGAAACACAGAATTGCATCGGAATCAAATACAAAAGCACAATGCAGGCTTAAGTACAAGAAGACTGACTCTTCATACTGGCTATATTTTGAACCATTCCTGTGACACTAGTTATAGATTCCGATGCTTGACTTCTGTTTTACTGTATCCCTTGGACCTTCTTATTGACGATGAAACACAGAATTGCATCGGAATTAAATACACAAGGCACAACGCAGACTTAAGTACAAGAAGACTGACACTTCTTACTCTCTATGTTTTGAACCATTCCTGTGACACTAGTTATAGATTCCGATGCTTCACTTCAGGTTTACTGTATCCCTCTGACCTTCTTATTGACGAGGAAACACAGAAATTGCATCGGAATTAAATAGAAACGCCACTATGCCTACTTAAGTTTAAGAAGACTGACTCTTCTTACTGGCTATATTTTGAACCATTCCTGTGACACTAGTTATAGATTCCGATGCTTCACTTCAGGTTTACTGCATCCCTTGGACCTTCTTATTGACGATGAAACACAGAAATTGCATCGGAATTAAATACAAAGGGCACAATGCAGACTTAAGTACAAGAAGACTGACCCTTCTTACTGTCTATGTTTTGAACCATTCCTTTGACACTAGTTATAGACTCCGATGCTACACTTGAGGTTTACTGTATCCCTCTGACCTTCTTATTGACGAGGAAACACAGAAATTGCATCGGAATTAAATAGAAACGCCACTATGCCTACTTAAGTTTAAGAAGACTGACTCTTCTTACTGGCTATATTTTGAACCATTCCTGTGACACTAGTTATAGATTCCGATGCTTCACTTCAGGTTTACTGCATCCCTTGGACCTTCTTATTGACGATGAAACACAGAAATTGCATCGGAATTAAATACAAAAGGCACAATGCCGACTTAAGTACAAGAAGACTGACTCTTCATACTGGCTATATTTTGAACCATTCCTGTGACACTAGTTTTAGATTCCGATGCTTGACTTCTGTTTTACTGTATCCCTTGGACCTTCTTATTGACGATGAAACACAGAATTGCAGCGGAATCAAATACAAAAGGCACAATGCCGACTTAAGTACAAGAAGACTGACCCTTCTTACTGTCTATGTTTTGAACCATTCCCGTGACACTAGTTATAGATTCCGATGCTTCACTTCAGGTTCACTGTATCCCTCTGACCTTCTTATTGACGATGAAACACAGAATTGCATCGGAATTAAATACAAAAGGCACAATGCAGACTTAAGTACAAGAAGACTGACTCTTCATACTGGCTATATTTTGAACCATTCCTGTGACACTAGTTACAGATTCCGATGCTTGACTTCTGTTTTACTGCATCCCTTGGACCTTCTTATTGACGATGAAACACAGAATTGCATCGGAATTAAATACAAAAGGCACAATGCAGACTTAAGTACAAGAAGACTGACCCTTCTTACTCTCTATGATTTGAACCATTCCTGTGACACTAGTTATAGATTCCGATGCTTCACTTCAGGTTTACTGTATCCCTCTGACCTTCTTATTGACGAGGAAACACAGAAATTGCATCGGAATTAAATAGAAACGCCACTATGCCTACTTAAGTTTAAGAAGACTGACTCTTCTTACTGGCTATATTTTGAACCATTCCTGTGACACTAGTTATAGATTCCGATGCTTCACTTCAGGTTTACTGCATCCCTTGGACCTTCTTATTGACGATGAAACACAGAAATTGCATCGGAATTAAATACAAAAGGCACAATGCCGACTTAAGTACAAGAAGACTGACTCTTCATACTGGCTATATTTTGAACCATTCCTGTGACACTAGTTTTAGATTCCGATGCTTGACTTCTGTTTTACTGTATCCCTCTGATCTTCTTATTCACGATGAAACACAGAAATTGCATCGGAATTAAATACAAAAGGCACAATGCAGACTTAAGTACAAGAAGACTGACTCTTCATACTGGCTATATTTTGAACCATTCCTGTGACACTAGTTACAGATTCCGATGCTTGACTTCTGTTTTACTGCATCCCTTGGACCTTCTTATTGACGATGAAACACAGAATTGCATCGGAATTAAATACAAAAGGCACAATGCAGACTTAAGTACAAGAAGACTGACCCTTCTTACTCTCTATGATTTGAACCATTCCTGTGACACTAGTTATAGATTCCGATGCTTCACTTCAGGTTTACTGTATCCCTCTGACCTTCTTATTGACGAGGAAACACAGAAATTGCATCGGAATTAAATAGAAACGCCACTATGCCTACTTAAGTTTAAGAAGACTGACTCTTCTTACTGGCTATATTTTGAACCATTCCTGTGACACTAGTTATAGATTCCGATGCTTCACTTCAGGTTTACTGCATCCCTTGGACCTTCTTATTGACGATGAAACACAGAAATTGCATCGCAATTAAATACAAAAGGCACAATGCCGACTTAAGTACAAGAAGACTGACTCTTCATACTGGCTATATTTTGAACCATTCCTGTGACACTAGTTATAGATTCCGATGCTTGACTTCAGTTTTACTGTATCCCTTGGGCCTTCTTATTGACGACGAAACACAGAATTGCATCGGAATTAAATACAAAAGGCACAATGCAGACTTTAGTACAAGAAAACTGACTCTTCATACTGGCTATATTTTGAACCATTCCTGTGACACTAGTTACAGATTCCGATTCTTGACTTCAGTTTTACTGTATCCCTTGGACCTTCTTATTGACGATGAAACACAGAATTGCATCGGAATTAAATACAAAAAGCACAATGCAGACTTAAGTACAAGAAGACTGACCCTTCTTACTGTCTATGTTTTGAACCATTCCTGTGACACTAGTTATAGATTCCGATGCTTCACTTCAGGTTTACTGTATCCCTCTGACCTTCTTATTGACGAGGAAACACAGAAATTGCATCGGAAAAAAATACAAAAGGCACAATGCCGACTTAAGTACAAGAAGACTGACCCTTCTTACTGTCTATGTTTTGAACCATTCCTGTGACACTAGTTATAGATTCCGATGCTTCACTTTCGGGTTACTGAATCCCTCTGATCTTCTTATTGACGAGGAAACACAGAAATTGCATCGGAATGAAATAGAAACGCCACTATGCCTACTTAAGTTTAAGAAGACTGACTCTTCTTACTGGCTATATTTTGAACCATTCCTGTGACACTAGGTATAGATTCCGATGCTTGACTTCTGTTTTACTGTATCCCTTTTACCTTCTTATTGACGATGAAACACAGAATTGCATTGGAATTAAATACAAAAGGCACAATGCCGACTTAAGTACAAGAAGACTGACCCTTCTTACTGTCTATGTTTTGAACCATTCATGTGACACTAGTTATAGATTCCGATGCTTCACTTCAGGTTTACTGTATCTCTCTGACCTTCTTATTGAAGAGGAAACACAGAAATTTCATCGGAATTAAATAGAAACGCCACTATGCCTACTTAAGTTTAAGAAGACTGACTCTTCTTACTGGCTATATTTTGAACCATTCCTGTGACACTAGTTATAGATTCCGATGCTTGACTTCTGTTTAACTGTATCCCTTGGACCTTCTTATTGACGATGAAACAAAGAATTGCATCGGAATTAATACAAAAGGCACAATGCCGACTTAAGTACAAGAAGACTGACCCTTCTTACTGTCTATGTTTTGAGCCATTCCTGTGGCACTAGTTATAGATTCCGATGCTTCACTTCAGGTTTACTGTATCCCTCTGACCTTCTTATTGACGTGGAAACACAGAAATTGCATAGGAATTATATAGAAACGCCACTATGCCTACTTAAGTTTAAGAAGACTGACTCTTCTTACTGGCTATATTTTGAACCATTCCTGTGACACTAGTTATAGATTCCGATGCTTGACTTCTGTTTTACTGTATCCCTCTGACCTTCTTATTGACGATGAAACACAGAAATTGCATCGGAATTAAATACAAAAGGCACAATGCCGACTTAAGTGCAAGAAGACTGACTCTTCATACTGGCTATATTTTTAACCATTCCTGTGACACTAGTTATAGATTCCGATGCTTGACTTCCGTTTTACTGTATCCCTTGGACCTTCTTATTGACGATGAAACACAGAATTGCATCGGAATCAAATACAAAAGGCACAATGCAGGCTTAAGTACAAGAAGACTGACTCTTCATACTGGCTATATTTTGAACCATTCCTGTGACACTAGTTATAGATTCCGATGCTTGACTTCTGTTTTACTGTATCCCTTGGACCTTCTTATTGACGATGAAACACAGTATTGAATCGGAATTAAATACACAAGGCACAACGCAGACTTAAGTACATGAAGACTGAAACTTCTTACTCTCTATGTTTTGAACCATTCCTGTGACACTAGTTATAGATTCCGATGCTTCACTTCAGGTTTACTGTATCCCTCTGACCTTCTTATTGACGAGGAAACACAGAAATTGCATCGGAATTAAATAGAAACGCCACTATGCCTACTTAAGTTTAAGAAGACTGACTCTTCTTACTGGCTATATTTTGAACCATTCCTGTGACACTAGTTATAGATTCCGATGCTTCACTTCAGGTTTACTGCATCCCTTGGACCTTCTTATTGACGATGAAACACAGAAATTGCATCGGAATTAAATACAAAGGGCACAATGCAGACTTAAGTACAAGAAGACTGACCCTTCTTACTGTCTATGTTTTGAACCATTCCTTTGACACTAGTTATAGACTCCGATGCTACACTTGAGGTTTACTGTATCCCTCTGACCTTCTTATTGACGAGGAAACACAGAAATTGCATCGGAATTAAATAGAAACGCCACTATGCCTACTTAAGTTTAAGAAGACTGACTCTTCTTACTGGCTATATTTTGAACCATTCCTGTGACACTAGTTATAGATTCCGATGCTTCACTTCAGGTTTACTGCATCCCTTGGACCTTCTTATTGACGATGAAACACAGAAATTGCATCGGAATTAAATACAAAAGGCACAATGCCGACTTAAGTACAAGAAGACTGACCCTTCTTACTGTCTATGTTTTGAGCCATTCCTGTGGCACTAGTTATAGATTCCGATGCTTCACTTCAGGTTTACTGTATCCCTCTGACCTTCTTATTGACGTGGAAACACAGAAATTGCATAGGAATTATATAGAAACGCCACTATGCCTACTTAAGTTTAAGAAGACTGACTCTTCTTACTGGCTATATTTTGAACCATTCCTGTGACACTAGTTATAGATTCCGATGCTTGACTTCTGTTTTACTGTATCCCTGTGACCTTCTTATTGACGATGAAACACAGAAATTGCATCGGAATTAAATACAAAAGGCACAATGCCGACTTAAGTGCAAGAAGACTGACTCTTCATACTGGCTATATTTTTAACCATTCCTGTGACACTAGTTATAGATTCCGATGCTTGACTTCAGTTTTACTGTATCCCTTGGACCTTCTTATTGACGATGAAACACAGAATTGCATCGGAATCAAATACAAAAGGCACAATGCCGACTTAAGTGCAAGAAGACTGACTCTTCATACTGGCTATATTTTTAACCATTCCTGTGACACTAGTTATAGATTCCGATGCTTGACTTCAGTTTTACTGTATCCCTTGGACCTTCTTATTGACGATGAAACACAGAATTGCATCGGAATTAAATACAAAAAGCACAATGCAGACTTAAGTACAAGAAGACTGACCCTTCTTACTGTCTATGTTTTGAACCATTCCTGTGACACTAGTTATAGATTCCGATGCTTCACTTCAGGTTTACTGTATCGCTCTGACCTTCTTATTGACGAGGAAACACAGAAATTGCATCGGAATTAAATACAAAAGGCAGAATGCCGACTTAAGTACAAGAAGACTGACCCTTCTTACTGTCTATGTTTTGAACCATTCCTGTGACACTAGTTATAGATTCCGATGCTTCACTTCCGGGTTACTGAATCCCTCTGATCTTCTTATTGACGAGGAAACACAGAAATTGCATCGGAATGAAATAGAAACGCCACTATGCCTACTTAAGTTTAAGAAGACTGACTCTTCTTACTGGCTATATTTTGAACCATTCCTGTGACACTAGTTATAGATTCCGATGCTTGACTTCTGTTTTAGTGTATCCCTTTTACCTTCTTATTGACGATGAAACACAGAATTGCATTGGAATTAAATACAAAAGGCACAATGCCGACTTAAGTACAAGAAGACTGACCCTTCTTACTGTCTATGTTTTGAGCCATTCCTGTGGCACTAGTTATAGATTCCGATGCTTCACTTCAGGTTTACTGTATCCCTCTGACCTTCTTATTGACGTGGAAACACAGAAATTGCATAGGAATTATATAGAAACGCCACTATGCCTACTTAAGTTTAAGAAGACTGACTCTTCTTACTGGCTATATTTTGAACCATTCCTGTGACACTAGTTATAGATTCCGATGCTTGACTTCTGTTTTACTGTATCCCTCTGACCTTCTTATTGACGATGAAACACAGAAATTGCATCGGAATTAAATACAAAAGGCACAATGCCGACTTAAGTGCAAGAAGACTGACTCTTCATACTGGCTATATTTTTAACCATTCCTGTGACACTAGTTATAGATTCCGATGCTTGACTTCAGTTTTACTGTATCCCTTGGACCTTCTTATTGACGATGAAACACAGAATTGCATCGGAATCAAATACAAAAGGCACAATGCAGGCTTAAGTACAAGAAGACTGACTCTTCATACTGGCTATATTTTGAACCATTCCTGTGACACTAGTTATAGATTCCGATGCTTGACTTCTGTTTTACTGTATCCCTTGGACCTTCTTATTGACGATGAAACACAGAATTGAATCGGAATTAAATACACAAGGCACAACGCAGACTTAAGTACAAGAAGACTGACACTTCTTACTCTCTATGTTTTGAACCATTCCTGTGACACTAGTTATAGATTCCGATGCTTCACTTCAGGTTTACTGTATCCCTCTGACCTTCTTATTGACGAGGAAACACAGAAATTGCATCGGAATTAAATAGAAACGCCACTATGCCTACTTAAGTTTAAGAAGACTGACTCTTCTTACTGGCTATATTTTGAACCATTCCTGTGACACTAGTTATAGATTCCGATGCTTCACTTCAGGTTTACTGCATCCCTTGGACCTTCTTATTGACGATGAAACACAGAAATTGCATCGGAATTAAATACAAAGGGCACAATGCAGACTTAAGTACAAGAAGACTGACCCTTCTTACTGTCTATGTTTTGAACCATTCCTTTGACACTAGTTATAGACTCCGATGCTACACTTGAGGTTTACTGTATCCCTCTGACCTTCTTATTGACGAGGAAACACAGAAATTGCATCGGAATTAAATAGAAACGCCACTATGCCTACTTAAGTTTAAGAAGACTGACTCTTCTTACTGGCTATATTTTGAACCATTCCTGTGACACTAGTTATAGATTCCGATGCTTCACTTCAGGTTTACTGCATCCCTTGGACCTTCTTATTGACGATGAAACACAGAAATTGCATCGGAATTAAATACAAAAGGCACAATGCCGACTTAAGTACAAGAAGACTGACTCTTCATACTGGCTATATTTTGAACCATTCCTGTGACACTAGTTTTAGATTCCGATGCTTGACTTCTGTTTTACTGTATCCCTTGGACCTTCTTATTGACGATGAAACACAGAATTGCAGCGGAATTAAATACAAAAGGCACAATGCCGACTTAAGTACAAGAAGACTGACCCTTCTTACTGTCTATGTTTTGAACCATTCCTGTGACACTAGTTATAGATTCCGATGCTTCACTTCAGGTTTACTGTATCCCTCTGACCTTCTTATTGACGAGGAAACACAGATATTGCATCGGAATTAAATACAAAAGGCACAATGCCGACTTAAGTACAAGAAGACTGATCCTTCTTACTGTCTATGTTTTGAACCATTCCTGTGACACTAGTTATAGATTCCGATGCTTCACTTCAGGTTTACTGTATCCCTCTGACCTTCTTATTGACGAGGAAACACAGAAATGGCATCGGAATTAATTAGAAACGCCACTATGCCTACTTAAGTTTAAGAAGACTGACTCTTCTTGCTGGCTATATTTTGAGCCATTCCTGTGACACTAGTTATATATTCCGATGCTTGACTTCTGTTTTACTGTATCCCTTGGACCTTCTAATTGACGATGAAACGCAGAATTGCATCGGAATTAAATACAAAAGGCACAAGGCAGACTTAAGTACAAGAAGACCGACCCCTCTTACTGTCTATGTTTTGAACCATTCCTGTGACACTAGTTATAGATTCCGATGCATCACTTCAGGTTTACTGTATCCCTCTGACCTTCTTATTGACGAGGAAACACAGAAATTGCATCGGAATTAAATAGAAACGCCACTATGCCTACTTAAGTTTAAGAAGACTGACTCTTCTTACTGGCTATATTTTGAACCATTCCTGTGACACTAGTTATAGATTCCGATGCTTCACTTCAGGTTTACTGTATCCCTTGGACCTTCTTATTGACGATGAAACACAGAAATTGCATCGGAATTAAATACAAAAGGCACAATGCCGACTTAAGTACAAGAAGACTGACTCTTCATACTGGCTATATTTTGAACCATTCCTGTGACACTAGTTATAGATTCCGATGCTTGACTTCAGTTTTACTGTATCCCTTGGACCTTCTTATTAGCGATGAAACACAGAATTGCATCGGAATTAAATACAAAAGGCACAATGCAGACTTAAGTACAAGAAGACTGGCTCTTCATACTGGCTATATTTTGAACCATTCCTTTGACACTAGTTATAGATTCCGATGCTTGACTTCTGTTTTACTGTATCCCTTGGACCTTCTTATTGACGATGAAACACAGAATTGCATCGGAATTAAATACAAAAGGCACAATGCCGACTTAAGTACAAGAACACTGACCCTTCTTAGTGTCTATGTTTTGAACCATTCCTGTGACACTAGTTATAGATTCCGATGCTTCACTTCATATTTACTGTATCCCTCTGACCTTCTTATTGACGAGGAAACACAGAAATTGCATCGGAATTGAATAGAAACGCCACTATGCCTACTTAAGTTTAAGAAGACTGACTCTTCATACTGGCTATATTTTGACCCATTCCTGTGACACTAGTTATAGATTCCGATGCTTCACTTCAGGTTTACTGTATCCCTCTGACCTTCTTATTGACGAGGAAACACAGAAATTGCATCGGAATTAAATAGAAACGCCACTATGCCTACTTAAGTTTAAGAAGACTGACTCTTCTTACTGGCTATATTTTGAACCATATCTGTGACACTAGTTATAGATTCCGATGCTTGACTTCTGTTTTACTGTATCCCTTGGACCTTCTTATTGATGATGAAACACAGAATTGCATCGGAGTTAAATACAAAAGGCACAATGCCGACTTAAGTACAAGAAGACTGACCCTTCTTACTGTCTATGTTTTGAACCATACCTGTGACACTAGTTATAGATTCCGATGCTTCACTTCAGGTTTACTGTATCCCTCTGACCTTCTTATTGACGAGGAAACACAGAAATTGCATCGGAATTAAATAGAAACGCCACTGTACCTACTTAAGTTGAAGAAGACTGACTCTTCTTACTGGGTATATTTTGAACCATTCCTGTGACACTAGTTATAGATTCCGATGCTTGACTTCTGTTTTACTGTATCCCTTGGACCTTCTTATTGACGATGAAACACAGAATTGCATCGGAATTAAATACAAAAGGCACAATGCAGACTTAAGTACAAGAAGACTGACTCTTCATACTGGCTATATTTTGAACCATTCCTGTGACACTAGTTATAGATTCCGATGCTTGACTTCAGTTTTACTGTATCCCTTGGACCTTCTTATTGACGATGAAACACAGAATTGCATCGGAATTAAATACAAAAGGCACAATGCCGACTTAAGTACAAGAAGACTGACCCTTCTTACTGTCTATGTTTTGAACCATTCCTGTGACACTAGTTACAGATTCCGATGCTTCACTTCAGGTTTACTGTATCCCTCTGACCTTCTTATTGACGAGGAAAAACAGAAATTGCATCGGAATTAAATAGAAACGCCACTATGCCTACTTAAGTTTAAGAAGACTGACTCTTCTTACTGGCTATATTTTGAACCATTCCTGTGACACTAGTTACAGATTCCGATGCTTGACTTCTGTTTTACTGTATCCCTTGGACCTTCTTATTGACGATGAAACACAGAATTTCATCGGAATTAAATACAAAAGGCACAATGCCGACTTAAGTACAAGAAGACTGACCCTTCTTACTGTCTATGTTTTGAACCATTCCTGTGACACTAGTTATAGATTCCGATGCTTCACTTCAGGTTTACTGTATCCCTCTGACCTTCTTATTGACGAGGAAACACAGAAATTGCATCGGAATTAAATACAAAAGGCACAATGCCGACTTAAGTACAAGAAGACTGACCCTTCTTACTGTCTATGTTTTGAACCATTCCTGTGACACTAGTTATAGATTCCGATGCTTCACTTCCGGGTTACTGAATCCCTCTGACCTTCTTATTGACGAGGAAACACAGAAATTGCATCGGAATGAAATAGAAACGCCACTATGCCTACTTAAGTTTAAGAAGACTGACTCTTCTTACTGGCTATATTTTGAACCATTCCTGTGACACTAGTTATAGATTCCGATGCTTGACTTCTGTTTTAGTGTATCCCTTTTACCTTCTTATTGACGATGAAACACAGAATTGCATTGGAATTAAATACAAAAGGCACAATGCCGACTTAAGTACAAGAAGACTGACCCTTCTTACTGTCTATGTTTTGAACCATTCATGTGACACTAGTTATAGATTCCGATGCTTCACTTCAGGTTTACTGTATCTCTCTGACCTTCTTATTGAAGAGGAAACACAGAAATTTCATCGGAATTAAATAGAAACGCCACTATGCCTACTTAAGTTTAAGAAGACTGACTCTTCTTACTGGCTATATTTTGAACCATTCCTGTGACACTAGTTATAGATTCCGATGCTTGACTTCTGTTTAACTGTATCCCTTGGACCTTCTTATTGACGATGAAACAAAGAATTGCATCGGAATTAAATACAAAAGGCACAATGCCGACTTAAGTACAAGAAGACTGACCCTTCTTACTGTCTATGTTTTGAGCCATTCCTGTGGCACTAGTTATAGATTCCGATGCTTCACTTCAGGTTTACTGTATCCCTCTGACCTTCTTATTGACGAGGAAACACAGAAATTGCATAGGAATTATATAGAAACGCCACTATGCCTACTTAAGTTTAAGAAGACTGACTCTTCTTACTGGCTATATTTTGAACCATTCCTGTGACACTAGTTATAGATTCCGATGCTTGACTTCTGTTTTACTGTATCCCTCTGACCTTCTTATTGACGATGAAACACAGAAATTGCATCGGAATTAAATACAAAAGGCACAATGCCGACTTAAGTGCAAGAAGACTGACTCTTCATACTGGCTATATTTTTAACCATTCCTGTGACACTAGTTATAGATTCCGATGCTTGACTTCAGTTTTACTGTATCCCTTGGACCTTCTTATTGACGATGAAACACAGAATTGCATCGGAATCAAATACAAAAGGCACAATGCAGGCTTAAGTACAAGAAGACTGACTCTTCATACTGGCTATATTTTGAACCATTCCTGTGACACTAGTTATAGATTCCGATGCTTGACTTCTGTTTTACTGTATCCCTTGGACCTTCTTATTGACGATGAAACACAGAATTGCATCGGAATTAAATACACAAGGCACAACGCAGACTTAAGTACAAGAAGACTGACACTTCTTACTCTCTATGTTTTGAACCATTCCTGTGACACTAGTTATAGATTCCGATGCTTCACGTCAGGTTTACTGTATCCCTCTGACCTTCTTATTGACGAGGAAACACAGAAATTGCATCGGAATTAAATAGAAACGCCACTATGCCTAGTTAAGTTTAAGAAGACTGACTCTTCTTACTGGCTATATTTTGAACCATTCCTGTGACACTAGTTATAGATTCCGATGCTTCACTTCAGGTTTACTGCATCCCTTGGACCTTCTTATTGACGATGAAACACAGAAATTGCATCGGAATTAAATACAAAGGGCACAATGCAGACTTAAGTACAAGAAGACTGACCCTTCTTACTGTCTATGTTTTGAACCATTCCTTTGACACTAGTTATAGACTCCGATGCTACACTTGAGGTTTACTGTATCCCTCTGACCTTCTTATTGACGAGGAAACACAGAAATTGCATCGGAATTAAATAGAAACGCCACTATGCCTACTTCAGTTGAAGAAGACTGACTCTTCTTACTGGCTATATTTTGAACCATTCCTGTGACACTAGTTATAGATTCCGATGCTTCACTTCAGGTTTACTGCATCCCTTGGACCTTCTTATTGACGATGAAACACAGAAATTGCATCGGAAGTAAATACAAAAGGCACAATGCCGACTTAAGTACAAGAAGACTGACTCTTCATACTGGCTATATTTTGAACCATTCCTGTGACACTAGTTTTAGATTCCGATGCTTGACTTCTGTTTTACTGTATCCCTTGGACCTTCTTATTGACGATGAAACACAGAATTGCAGCGGAATTAAATACAAAAGGCACAATGCCGACTTAAGTACAAGAAGACTGACCCTTCTTACTGTCTATGTTTTGAACCATTCCTGTGACACTAGTTATAGATTCCGATGCTTCACTTCAGGTTTACTGTATCCCTCTGACCTTCTTATTGACGAGGAAACACAGATATTGCATCGGAATTAAATACAAAAGGCACAATGCCGACTTAAGTACAAGAAGACTGATCCTTCTTACTGTCTATGTTTTGAACCATTCCTGTGACACTAGTTATAGATTCCGATGCTTCACTTCAGGTTTACTGTATCCCTCTGACCTTCTTATTGACGAGGAAACACAGAAATAGCATCGGAATTAAATAGAAACGCCACTATGCCTACTTAAGTTTAAGAAGACTGACTCTTCTTGCTGGCTATATTTTGAGCCATTCCTGTGACACTAGTTATATATTCCGATGCTTGACTTCTGTTTTACTGTATCCCTTGGACCTTCTAATTGACGATGAAACGCAGAATTGCATCGGAATTAAATACAAAAGGCACAAGGCAGACTTAAGTACAAGAAGACCGACCCTTCTTACTGTCTATGTTTTGAACCATTCCTGTGACACTAGTTATAGATTCCGATGCATCACTTCAGGTTTACTGTATCCCTCTGACCTTCTTATTGACGAGGAAACACAGAAATAGCATCGGAATTAAATAGAAACGCCACTATGCCTACTTAAGTTTAAGAAGACTGACTCTTCTTACTGGCTATATTTTGAACCATATCTGTGACACTAGTTATAGATTCCGATGCTTGACTTCTGTTTTACTGTATCCCTTGGACCTTCTTATTGATGATGAAACACAGAATTGCATCGGAGTTAAATACAAAAGGCACAATGCCGACTTAAGTACAAGAAGACTGACCCATCTTACTGTCTATGTTTTGAACCATACCTGTGACACTAGTTATAGATTCCGATGCTTCACTTCAGGTTTACTGTATCCCTCTGACCTTCTTATTGACGAGGAAACACAGAAATTGCATCGGAATTAAATAGAAACGCCACTGTACCTACTTAAGTTGAAGAAGACTGACTCTTCTTACTGGGTATATTTTGAACCATTCCTGTGACACTAGTTATGGATTCCGATGCTTGACTTCGGTTTTACTGTATCCCTTGGACCTTCTTATTGACGATGAAACACAGAATTGCATCGGAATTAAATACAAAAGGCACAATGCCGACTTAAGTACAAGAAGACTGACCCTTTTTACAGTCTATGTTTTGAACCATTCCTGTGACACTAGTTACAGATTCCGATGCTTCACTTCAGGTTTACTGTATCCCTCTGACCTTCTTATTGACGAGGAAACACAGAAATTGCATCGGAATTAAATAGAAACGCCACTATGCCTACCTAAGTTTAAGAAGACTGATTCTTCTTACTGGCTATATTTTGAACCATTCCTGTGATACTAGTTATAGATTCCGATGCTTGACTTCTGCTTTACTGTATCCCTTGGACCTTCTTATTGACGATGAAACACAGAATTGCATCGGAATTAAATACAAAAGGCACAAGGCAGACTTAAGTACAAGAAGACTGACCCTTCTTACTGTCTATGTTTTGAACCATTCCTGTGACACTAGTTCTAGATTCCGATGCTTCACTTCAGGTTTACTGTATCCCTTGGACCTTCTTATTGACGATGAAACACAGAAATTGCATCGGAATTAAATACAAAAGGCACAATGCCGACTTAAGTACAGGAAGACTGACTCTTCATACTGGCTATATTTTGAACCATTCCTGTGACACTAGTTATAGATTCCGATGCTTGACTTCAGTTTTACTGTATCCCTTGGACCTTCTTATTGACGATGAAACACAGAATTGCATTGGAATTAAATACAAAAGGCACAATGCAGACTTAAGTACAGGAAGACTGACTCTTCATACTGGCTATATTTTGAACCATTCCTGTGACACTAGTTAAAGATTCCGATGCTTGACTTCTGTTTTACTGTATCCCTTGGACCTTCTTATTGACGATGAAACACAGAATTGCATCGGAATTAATACAAAAGGCACAATGCCGACTTAAGTACAAGAAGACTGACCCTTCTTACTGTCTATGTTTTGAACCATTCCTGTGACACTAGTTATAGATTCCGATGCTTCACTTCATATTTACTGTATCCCTCTGACCTTCTTATTGACGAGGAAACACAGAAATTGCATCGGAATTAAATAGAAACGCCACTATGCCTACTTAAGTTTAAGAAGACTGACTCTTCATACTGGCTATATTTTGAACCATTCCTGTGACACTAGTTACAGATTATGATGCTTCACTTCAGGTTTACTGTATCCCTCTGACCTTCTTATTGACGAGGAAACGCAGAAATTGCATCGGAATTAAATAGAAACGCCACTATGCCTACTTAAGTTTAAGAAGACTGACTCTTCTTACTGGCTATATTGTGAACCATTTCTGTGACACTAGTTATAGATTCCGATGCTTGACTTCTGTTTTACTGTATCCCTTGGACCTTCTTATTGACGATGAAACACAGAATTTCATCGGAATTAAATACAAAAGGCACAATGCCGACTTAAGTACAAGAAGACTGACCCTTCTTACTGTCTATGTTTTGAACCATACCTGTGAAACTAGTTATAGATTCCGATGCTTCACTTCAGGTTTACTGTATCCCTCTGACCTTCTTATTGACGAGGAAACACAGAAATTGCATCGGAATTAAATAGAAACGCCACTATGCCTACTTAAGTTTAAGAAGACTGACTCTTCTTACTGGCTATATTTTGAACCATTCCTGTGACACTAGTTGTAGATTCCGATGCTTGACTTCTTTTTTACTGCATCCCTTGGACCCTCTTATTGACGATGAAACACAGATTTGCATCGGAATTAAATACAAAAGGCACAATGCCGACTTAAGTACAAGAAGACTGACCCTTTTTACTGTCTATGTTTTGAACCATTCCTGTGACACTAGTTACAGATTCCGATGCATCACTTCAGGTTTACTGTATCCCTCTGACCTTCTTATTGACGAGGAAAAACAGAAATTGCATCGGAATTAAATAGAAACGCCACTATGCCTACTTAAGTTTAAGAAGACTGACTCTTCTTACTGGCTATATTTTAAACCATTCCTGTGACACTAGTTACAGATTCCGATGCTTGACTTCTGCTTTACTGTATCCCTTGGACCATCTTATTGACGATGAAACACAGAATTACATCGGAATTAAATACAAAAGGCACAATGCCGACTTAAGTACAAGAAGACTGACCCTTCTTACTGTCTATGTTTTGAACCATTCCTGTGACACTAGTTATAGATTCCGATGCTTCACTTTAGGTTTACTGTATCCCTCTGACCTTCTTATTGACGAGGAAACACAGAAATTGCATCGGAATTAAATAGAAACGCCACTATGCCTACTTAAGTTTAAGAAGACTGACTCATCTTACTGGCTATATTTTGAACCATTCCTGTGACACTAGTTATAGATTCCGATGCTTGACTTCTGTTTTACTGTATCCCTTGGACCTTCTTATTGACAATGAAACACAGAATTGCATCGGAATTAAATACAAAAGGCACAATGCCGACTTAAGTACAAGAAGACTGACCCTTCTTACTGTCTATGTTTTGAAGCATTCCTGTGACACTAGTTATAGATTCCGATGCTTCACTTCAGGTTTACTGTATCCCTCTGACCTTCTTATTGACGAGGAAACACAGAAATTGCATCGGAATTAAATAGAAACGCCACAATGCCTACTTAAGTTTAAGAAGACTGACTCTTCTTACTGGCTATATTTTGAACCATTCCTGTGATACTAGTTATAGGTTCCGATGCTTGACTTCTGTTTTACTGTATCCCTTGCACCTTCTTATTGACGATGAAACACAGAATTACATCGGAATTAAATACAAAAGGCACAATGCCGACTTAAGTACAAGAAGACTGACCGTTCTTACTGTCTATGTTTGAACCATTCCTGTGACACTAGTTTTAGATTCCGATGCTTCACTTCAGGTTTACTGTATCCCTCTGACCTTCTTATTGACGCGGAAACACTGAAATTTCATCGGAATTAAATAGAAACGTCACCATGGCTACTTAAGTTTAAGAAGACTGACTCTTCTTACTGGCTATATTTTGAACCATTCCTGTGACACTAGTTATAGATTCCGATGCTTGACTTCTGTTTTACTGTATCCCTTGGACCTTCTTATTGACGATGAAACACAGAATTGCATCGGAATTAAATACAAAAGGCACAATGCCGACTTAAGTACAAGAACACTGACCCTTCTTACTGTCTATGTTTTGAACCATTCCTGTGACACTAGTTATAGATTACGATGCTTCACTTCAGGTTTACTGTATCCCTCTGACCTTCTTATTGACGAGGAAACACAGAAATTGCATCGGAATTAAATAGAAACGCCACTGTGCTTACTTAAGTTTAAGAAGACTGACTCTTCTTACTGACTATATTTTGAACCATTCCTGTGACACTAGTTATAGATTCCGATGCTTCACTTCAGGTTTACTGCATCCCTTGGACCTTCATATTGACGATGAAACACAGAAATTGCATCGGAATTAAATACAGAAGGCACAATGCAGACTTAAGTACAAGAAGACTGACTCTTCATACTGGCTATATTTTGAACCATTCCTGTGACACTAGTTATAGATTCCGATGCTTGACTTCAGTTTTACTGTATCCCTTGGACCTTCTTATTGACGATGAAACACAGAATTGCATCGGAATTAAATACAAAAGGCACAATGCAGACTTAAGTACAAGAAGACTGACTCTTCTTACTGTCTATGTTTTGAACCATTCCTGTGACACTAGTTATAGATTCCGATGTTTCACTTCAGGTTTACTGTATCACTCTGACCTTCTTATTGACGAGGAAACACAGAAATTGCATCGGAATTAAATAGAAACGCCACTATGCCTACTTAATTTTAAGAAGACTGACTCTTCTTACTGGCTATATTTTGAACCATTCCTGTGACACTAGTTATAGATTCCGATGCTTCACTTCAGGTTTACTGCATCCCTTGGACCTTCTTATTGACGATGGAACACAGAAATTGCATCGTAATTAAATACAAAAGGCACAATGCCAACTTAAGTACAAGAAGACTGACTCTTCATACTGGCTATATTTTGAACCATTCCTGTGACACTAGTTATAGATTCCGATGCTTGACTTCAGTTTTACTGTATCCCTTGGACCTTCTTATTGACGACGAAACACAGAATTGCATCGGAATTAAATACAAAAGGCACAATGCAGACTTTAGTACAAGAAAACTGACTCTTCATACTGGCTATATTTTGAACCATTCCTGTGACTCTAGTTATAGATTCCGATGCTTGACTTCAGTTTTGCTGTATCCCTTGGACCTTCTTACTGACGATGAAACACAGAATTGCATCGGAATTAAATACAAAAGGCACAATGCAGACTTAAGTACAAGAAGACTGACCCTTCTTACTGTCTATGTTTTGAACCATTCCTGTGACACTAGTTTTAGATTCCGATGCTTCACTTCAGGTTTACTGTATCCCTCTGACCTTCTTATTGACGAGGAAAAACAGAAATTGCATCGGAATTAAATAGAAACGCCACTATGCCTACTTAAGTTTAAGAAGACTGACTCTTCTTACTGGCTATATTTTGAACCATTCCTGTGACACTAGTTACAGATTCCGATGCTTGACTTCTGTTTTACTGTATCCCGTGGACCTTCTTATTGACGATGAAACACAGAATTGCATCGGAATTAAATACAAAAGGCACAAGGCAGACTTAAGTACAAGAAGACTGACCCTTCTTACTGTCTATGTTTTGAACCATTCCTGTGACACTAGTTTTAGATTCCGATGCTTCACTTCAGGTTTACTGTATCCCTCTGACCTTCTTATTGACGAGGAAACACAGAAATTGCATCGGAATTAAATAGAAACGCCACTATGCCTACCTAAGTTTAAGAAGACTGATTCTTCTTACTGGCTATATTTTGAACCATTCCTGTGATACTAGTTATAGATTCCGATGCTTGACTTCTGTTTTACTGTACCCCTTGGACCTTCTTATTGACGATGAAACACAGAATTGCATCGGAATTAAATACAAAAGGCACAAGGCAGACTTAAGTACAAGAATACTGACCCTTCTTACTGTCTATGTTTTGAACCATTCCTGTGACACTAGTTCTAGATTCCGATGCTTCACTTCAGGTTTACTGTATCCGTTGGACCTTCTTATTGACGATGAAACACAGAAATTGCATCGGAATTAAATACAAAAGGCACAATGCCGACTTAAGTACAGGAAGACTGACTCTTCATACTGGCTATATTTTGAACCATTCCTGTGACACTAGTTATAGATTCCGATGCTTGACTTCAGTTTTACTGTATCCCTTGGACCTTCTTATTGACGATGAAACACAGAATTGCATTGGAATTAAATACAAAAGGCACAATGCAGACTTAAGTACAAGAAGACTGACTCTTCATACTGGCTATATTTTGAACCATTCCTGTGACACTAGTTAAAGATTCCGATGCTTGACTTCTGTTTTACTGTATCCCTTGGACCTTCTTATTGACGATGAAACACAGAATTGCATCGGAATTAATACAAAAGGCACAATGCCGACTTAAGTACAAGAAGACTGACCCTTCTTACTGTCTATGTTTTGAACCATTCCTGTGACACTAGTTATAGATTCGGATGCTTCACTTCATATTTACTGTATCCCTCTGACCTTCTTATTGACGAGGAAACACAGAAATTGCATCGGAATTAAATAGAAACGCCACTATGCCTTCTTAAGTTTAAGAAGACTGACTCTTCATACTGGCTATATTTTGAACCATTCCTGTGACACTAGTTACAGATTATGATGCTTCACTTCAGGTTTACTGTATCCCTCTGACCTTCTTATTGACGAGGAAACGCAGAAATTGCATCGGAATTAAATAGAAACGCCACTATGCCTACTTAAGTTTAAGAAGACTGACTCTTCTTACTGGCTATATTGTGAACCATTTCTGTGACACTAGTTATAGATTCCGATGCTTGACTTCTGTTTTACTGTATCCCTTGGACCTTCTTATTGACGATGAAACACAGAATTTCATCGGAATTAAATACAAAAGGCACAATGCCGACTTAAGTACAAGAAGACTGACCCTTCTTACTGTCTATGTTTTGAACCATACCTGTGAAACTAGTTATAGATTCCGATGCTTCACTTCAGGTTTACTGTATCCCTCTGACCTTCTTATTGACGAGGAAACACAGAAATTGCATCGGAATTAAATAGAAACGCCACTATGCCTACTTAAGTTTAAGAAGACTGACTCTTCTTACTGGCTATATTTTGAACCATTCCTGTGACACTAGTTGTAGATTCCGATGCTTGACTTCTTTTTTACTGCATCCCTTGGACCCTCTTATTGACGATGAAACACAGATTTGCATCGGAATTAAATACAAAAGGCACAATGCCGACTTAAGTACAAGAAGACTGACCCTTTTTACTGTCTATGTTTTGAACCATTCCTGTGACACTAGTTACAGATTCCGATGCATCACTTCAGGTTTACTGTATCCCTCTGACCTTCTTATTGACGAGGAAAAACAGAAATTGCATCGGAATTAAATAGAAACGCCACTATGCCTACTTAAGTTTAAGAAGACTGACTCTTCTTACTGGCTATATTTTAAACCATTCCTGTGACACTAGTTACAGATTCCGATGCTTGACTTCTGCTTTACTGTATCCCTTGGACCATCTTATTGACGATGAAACACAGAATTACATCGGAATTAAATACAAAAGGCACAATGCCGACTTAAGTACAAGAAGACTGACCCTTCTTACTGTCTATGTTTTGAACCATTCCTGTGACACTAGTTATAGATTCCGATGCTTCACTTTAGGTTTACTGTATCCCTCTGACCTTCTTATTGACGAGGAAACACAGAAATTGCATCGGAATTAAATAGAAACGCCACTATGCCTACTTAAGTTTAAGAAGACTGACTCATCTTACTGGCTATATTTTGAACCATTCCTGTGACACTAGTTATAGATTCCGATGCTTGACTTCTGTTTTACTGTATCCCTTGGACCTTCTTATTGACAATGAAACACAGAATTGCATCGGAATTAAATACAAAAGGCACAATGCCGACTTAAGTACAAGAAGACTGACCCTTCTTACTGTCTATGTTTTGAAGCATTCCTGTGACACTAGTTATAGATTCCGATGCTTCACTTCAGGTTTACTGTATCCCTCTGACCTTCTTATTGACGAGGAAACACAGAAATTGCATCGGAATTAAATAGAAACGCCACAATGCCTACTTAAGTTTAAGAAGACTGACTCTTCTTACTGGCTATATTTTGAACCATTCCTGTGATACTAGTTATAGGTTCCGATGCTTGACTTCTGTTTTACTGTATCCCTTGGACCTTCTTATTGACGATGAAACACAGAATTACATCGGAATTAAATACAAAAGGCACAATGCCGACTTAAGTACAAGAAGACTGACCGTTCTTACTGTCTATGTTTGAACCATTCCTGTGACACTAGTTTTAGATTCCGATGCTTCACTTCAGGTTTACTGTATCCCTCTGACCTTCTTATTGACGCGGAAACACTGAAATTTCATCGGAATTAAATAGAAACGTCACCATGGCTACTTAAGTTTAAGAAGACTGACTCTTCTTACTGGCTATATTTTGAACCATTCCTGTGACACTAGTTATAGATTCCGATGCTTGACTTCTGTTTTACTGTATCCCTTGGACCTTCTTATTGACGATGAAACACAGAATTGCATCGGAATTAAATACAAAAGGCACAATGCCGACTTAAGTACAAGAACACTGACCCTTCTTACTGTCTATGTTTTGAACCATTCCTGTGACACTAGTTATAGATTACGATGCTTCACTTCAGGTTTACTGTATCCCTCTGACCTTCTTATTGACGAGGAAACACAGAAATTGCATCGGAATTAAATAGAAACGCCACTGTGCTTACTTAAGTTTAAGAAGACTGACTCTTCTTACTGACTATATTTTGAACCATTCCTGTGACACTAGTTATAGATTCCGATGCTTCACTTCAGGTTTACTGCATCCCTTGGACCTTCATATTGACGATGAAACACAGAAATTGCATCGGAATTAAATACAGAAGGCACAATGCAGACTTAAGTACAAGAAGACTGACTCTTCATACTGGCTATATTTTGAACCATTCCTGTGACACTAGTTATAGATTCCGTTGTTTGACTTCTGTTTTACTGAATCCCTTGGACCTTCTTATTGACGATGAAACACAGAATTGCATCCGAATTAAATACAAAAGGCACAATGCCGACTTAAGTACAAGAAGACTGACCCTTCTTACTGTCTATGTTTTGAACCATTCCTGTGACACTAGTTATAGATTCCGATGCTTCACTTCAGGTTTACTGTATCCCTCTGACCTTCTTATTGACGAGGAAACACAGAAATTGCATCGGAAGTAAATAGAAACGCCACTATGCCTACTTAAGTTTAAGAAGACTGACTCTTCTTACTGACTATATTTTGAACCATTCCTGTGACACTAGTTATAGATTCCGATGCTTCACTTCAGGTTTACTGCATCCCTTGGGCCATCTTATTGACGATGAAACACAAAAATTGCATCGGAATTAAATACAAAAGGCACAATGCCGACTTAAGTACAAGAAGACTGACTCTTCATACTGGCTATATTTTGAACCATTCCTGTGACACTAGTTATAGATTCCGATGCTTGACTTCAGTTTTACTGTATCCCTTGGACCTTCTTATTGACGATGAAACACAGAATTGCATCGGAATTAAATACAAAAGGCACAATGCAGACTTAAGTACAAGAAGACTGACTCTTCTTACTGTCTATGTTTTGAACCATTCCTGTGACACTAGTTATAGATTCCGATGTTTCACTTCAGGTTTACTGTATCACTCTGACCTTCTTATTGACGAGGAAACACAGAAATTGCATCGGAATTAAATAGAAACGCCACTATGCCTACTTAATTTTAAGAAGACTGAC
Organism: Schistocerca piceifrons; assembly: GCF_021461385.2. Classification (NCBI taxonomy): domain Eukaryota; kingdom Metazoa; phylum Arthropoda; class Insecta; order Orthoptera; family Acrididae; genus Schistocerca; species Schistocerca piceifrons. The sequence goes on from NW_025728703.1 coordinate 337,016, forward strand.
TCTTCTTACTGGCTATATTTTGAACCATTCCTGTGACACTAGTTATAGATTCCGATGCTTCACTTCAGGTTTACTGCATCCCTTGGACCTTCTTATTGACGATGGAACACAGAAATTGCATCGTAATTAAATACAAAAGGCACAATGCCAACTTAAGTACAAGAAGACTGACTCTTCATACTGGCTATATTTTGAACCATTCCTGTGACACTAGTTATAGATTCCGATGCTTGACTTCAGTTTTACTGTATCCCTTGGACCTTCTTATTGACGACGAAACACAGAATTGCATCGGAATTAAATACAAAAGGCACAATGCAGACTTTAGTACAAGAAAACTGACTCTTCATACTGGCTATATTTTGAACCATTCCTGTGACTCTAGTTATAGATTCCGATGCTTGACTTCAGTTTTGCTGTATCCCTTGGACCTTCTTACTGACGATGAAACACAGAATTGCATCGGAATTAAATACAAAAGGCACAATGCAGACTTAAGTACAAGAAGACTGACCCTTCTTACTGTCTATGTTTTGAACCATTCCTGTGACACTAGTTTTAGATTCCGATGCTTCACTTCAGGTTTACTGTATCCCTCTGACCTTCTTATTGACGAGGAAAAACAGAAATTGCATCGGAATTAAATAGAAACGCCACTATGCCTACTTAAGTTTAAGAAGACTGACTCTTCTTACTGGCTATATTTTGAACCATTCCTGTGACACTAGTTACAGATTCCGATGCTTGACTTCTGTTTTACTGTATCCCGTGGACCTTCTTATTGACGATGAAACACAGAATTGCATCGGAATTAAATACAAAAGGCACAAGGCAGACTTAAGTACAAGAAGACTGACCCTTCTTACTGTCTATGTTTTGAACCATTCCTGTGACACTAGTTTTAGATTCCGATGCTTCACTTCAGGTTTACTGTATCCCTCTGACCTTCTTATTGACGAGGAAACACAGAAATTGCATCGGAATTAAATAGAAACGCCACTATGCCTACCTAAGTTTAAGAAGACTGATTCTTCTTACTGGCTATATTTTGAACCATTCCTGTGATACTAGTTATAGATTCCGATGCTTGACTTCTGTTTTACTGTACCCCTTGGACCTTCTTATTGACGATGAAACACAGAATTGCATCGGAATTAAATACAAAAGGCACAAGGCAGACTTAAGTACAAGAATACTGACCCTTCTTACTGTCTATGTTTTGAACCATTCCTGTGACACTAGTTCTAGATTCCGATGCTTCACTTCAGGTTTACTGTATCCGTTGGACCTTCTTATTGACGATGAAACACAGAAATTGCATCGGAATTAAATACAAAAGGCACAATGCCGACTTAAGTACAGGAAGACTGACTCTTCATACTGGCTATATTTTGAACCATTCCTGTGACACTAGTTATAGATTCCGATGCTTGACTTCAGTTTTACTGTATCCCTTGGACCTTCTTATTGACGATGAAACACAGAATTGCATTGGAATTAAATACAAAAGGCACAATGCAGACTTAAGTACAAGAAGACTGACTCTTCATACTGGCTATATTTTGAACCATTCCTGTGACACTAGTTAAAGATTCCGATGCTTGACTTCTGTTTTACTGTATCCCTTGGACCTTCTTATTGACGATGAAACACAGAATTGCATCGGAATTAATACAAAAGGCACAATGCCGACTTAAGTACAAGAAGACTGACCCTTCTTACTGTCTATGTTTTGAACCATTCCTGTGACACTAGTTATAGATTCCGATGCTTCACTTCATATTTACTGTATCCCTCTGACCTTCTTATTGACGAGGAAACACAGAAATTGCATCGGAATTAAATAGGAACGCCACTATGCCTACTTAAGTTTAAGAAGACTGACTCTTCATACTGGCTATATTTTGAACCATTCCTGTGACACTAGTTACAGATTCCGATGCTTCACTTCAGGTTTACTGTATCCCTCTGACCTTCTTATTGACGAGGAAACACAGAAATTGCATCGGAATTAAATAGAAACGCCACTATGCCTACTTAAGTTTAAGAAGACTGACTCTTCTTACTGGCTATATTTTGAACCATTTCTGTGACACTAGTTATAGATTCCGATGCTTGACTTCTGTTTTACTGTATCCCTTGGACCTTCTTATTGACGATGAAACACAGAATTTCATCGGAATTAAATACAAAAGGCACAATGCCGACTTAAGTACAAGAAGACTGACCCTTCTTACTGTCTATGTTTTGAACCATACCTGTGAAACTAGTTATAGATTCCGATGCTTCACTTCAGGTTTACTGTATCCCTCTGACCTTCTTATTGACGAGGAAACACAGAAATTGCATCGGAATTAAATAGAAACGCCACTATGCGTACTTAAGTTTAAGAAGACTGACTCTTCTTACTGGCTATATTTTGAACCATTCCTGTGACACTAGTTGTAGATTCCGATGCTTGACTTCTGTTTTACTGTATCCCTTGGACCCTCTTATTGACGATGAAACACAGATTTGCATCGGAATTAAATACAAAAGGCACAATGCCGACTTAAGTACAAGAAGACTGACCCTTTTTACTGTCTATGTTTTGAACCATTCCTGTGACACTAGTTACAGATTCCGATGCTTCACTTCAGGTTTACGGTATCCCTCTGACCTTCTTATTGACGAGGAAAAACAGAAATTGCATCGGAATTAAATAGAAACGCCACTATGCCTACTTAAGTTTAAGAAGACTGACTCTTTTTACTGGCTATACTTTGAACCATTCCTGTGACACTAGTTACAGATTCCGATGCTTGACTTCTGCTTTACTGTATCCCTTGGACCATCTTATTGACGATGAAACACAGAATTACATCGGAATTAAATACAAAAGGCACAATGCCGACTTAAGTACAAGAAGACTGACCCTTCTTACTGTCTATGTTTTGAACCATTCCTGTGACACTAGTTATAGATTCCGATGCTTCACTTCAGGTTTACTGTATCCCTCTGACCCTCTTATTGACGAGGAAACACAGAAATTGCATCGGAATTAAATAGAAACGCCACTATGCCTACTTAAGTTTAAGAAGACTGACTCATCTTACTGGCTATATTTTGAACCATTCCTGTGACACTAGTTATAGATTCCGATGTTTCACTTCAGGTTTACTGTATCACTCTGACCTTCTTATTGACGAGGAAACACAGAAATTGCATCGGAATTAAATAGAAACGCCACTATGCCTACTTAATTTTAAGAAGACTGACTCTTCTTACTGGCTATATTTTGAACCATTCCTGTGACACTAGTTATAGATTCCGATGCTTCACTTCAGGTTTACTGCATCCCTTGGACCTTCTTATTGACGATGGAACACAGAAATTGCATCGTAATTAAATACAAAAGGCACAATGCCGACTTAAGTCCAAGAAGACTGACTCTTCATACTGGCTATATTTTGAACCATTCCTGTGACACTAGTTATAGATTCCGATGCTTGACTTCAGTTTTACTGTATCCCTTGGACCTTCTTATTGACGACGAAACACAGAATTGCATCGGAATTAAATACAAAAGGCACAAAGCAGACTTTAGTACAAGAAAACTGACTCTTCATACTGGCTATATTTTGAACCATTCCTGTGACTCTAGTTATAGATTCCGATGCTTCACTTCAGTTTTGCTGTATCCCTTGGACCTTCTTACTGACGATGAAACACAGAATTGCATCGGAATTAAATACAAAAGGCACAATGCAGACTTAAGTACAAGAAGACTGACCCTTCTTACTGTCTATGTTTTGAACCATTCCTGTGACACTAGTTATAGATTCCGATGCTTCACTTCAGGTTTACTGTATCCGTCTGACCTTCTTATTGACGAGGAAACACAGAAATTGCATCGGAATTAAATACAAAAGGCACAATGCCGACTTAAGTACAAGAAGACTGACCCTTCTTACTGTCTATGTTTTGAACCATTCCTGTGACACTAGTTATAGATTCCGATGCTTCACTTCAGGTTTACTGTATCCCTCTGACCTTCATATTGACGAGGAAACACAGAAATTGCATCGGAATTAAATAGAAACGCCACTATGCCTACTTAAGTTTAAGAAGACTGACTCTTCTTACTGGCTATATTTTGAACCATTCCTGTGACACTAGTTATAGATTCCGATGCTTAACTTCTGTTTTACTGTATCCCATGGACCTTCTTATTGACGATGAAACACAGAATAGCATTGGAATTAAATACAAAAGGCACAATGCCGACTTAAGTACAAGAAGACTGACCCTTCTTACTGTCTATGTTTTGAACCATTCCTGTGACACTAGTTATAGATTCCGATGCTTCACTTCAGGTTTACTGTATCCCTCTGACCTTCTTATTGACGAGGAAACACAGAAATTGCATCGGAATTAAATAGAAACGCCACTATGACTACTTAAGTTTAAGAAGACTGACTCTTCTTACTGGCTATATTTTGAACCATTCCTGTGACACTAGTTATAGATTCCGATGCTTGACTTCTGTTTTACTGTATCCCTTGGACCTTCTTATTGACGATGAAACAAGGAATTGCATCGGAATTAAATACAAAAGGCACAATGCCGACTTAAGTACAAGAAGACTGACCCTTCTTACTGTCTATGTTTTGATCCATTCCTGTGACACTAGTTATAGATTCCGATGCTTCACTTCAGGTTTACTGAATCCCTCTGACCTTCTTATTGACGAGGAAACACAGAGATTGCATCGGAATTAAATAGAAACGCCACAATGCCTACTTAAGTTTAAGAAGACTGACTCTTCTTACTAGCTATATTTTGAACCATTCCTGTGACACTAGTTATAGATTCCGATGTTTGACTTCTGTTTTACTGTATCCCTTGGACCTTCTTATTGACGATGAAACACAGATTTACATCGGAATTAAATACAAAAGGCACAATGTCGACTTAAGTACAAGAAGACTGACCGTTCTTACTGTCTATACTTGAACCATTCCTGTGACATTAGTTTTAGATTCCGATGCTTCACTTCAGGTTAACTGTATCCCTCTGACCTTGTTATTGACGAGGAAACACAGAAATTTCATCGGAATTAAATAGAAACGTCACTATGCCTACTTAAGTTTAAGAAGACTGACACTTCTTACTGGCTATATTTTGAACCATTCCTGTGACACTAGTTATAGATTCCGATGCTTGACTTCTGTTTTACTGTATCCCTTGGACCTTCTTATTGACGATGAAACACAGAATTGCATCGGAATTAAATACAAAAGGCACAATGCCGACTTAAGTACAAGAAGACTGACCCTTCTTACTGTCTATGTTTTGAACCATTCCTGTGACACTAGTTATAGATTCCGATGCTTCACTTCAGGTTTACTGTATCCCTCTGACCTTCTTATTGACGAGGAAACACAGAATTTGCATCGGAATTAAATAGAAACGCCACTATTCCTACTTAGGTTTAAGAAGACTGACTCTTCTTACTGGCTATATTTTGAACCATTCCTGTGACACTAGTTATAGATTCCGATGCTTGACTTCTGTTTTACTGTATCCCGTGGACCTTCTTATTGACGATGAAACACAGAATTGCATCGGAATTAAATACAAAAGGCACAATGCCGACTTAAGTACAAGAAGACTGACCCTTCTTACTGTCTATGTTTTGAACCATTCCTGTGTGACTAGTTTTAGATTCCGATGCTTCACTTCAGGTTTACTGTATCCCTCTGACCTTCTTATGACGAGGAAACACAGAAATTGCATCGGAATTAAATAGAAACGCCACTATGCCTACTTAAGTTTAAGAAGACTGACTCTTCTTACTGGCTATATTTTGAACCAATCCTGTGATACTAGTTATAGATTCCGATACTTGACTTCTGTTTTACTGTATCCCTTGGACCTTCTTATTGACGATGAAACACAGAATTGCATCGGAATTAAATACAAAAGGCACAAGGCAGACTTAAGTACAAGAAGACTGACCCTTCATACTGTCTATGTTTTGAACCATTCCTGTGACACTAGTTTTAGATTCCGATGCTTCACTTCAGGTTTACTGTATCCCTCTGACCTTCTTATTGACGAGGAAACACAGAAATTGCATCGGAATTAAATACAAAAGGCACAATGCCGACTTAAGTACAGGAAGACTGACTCTTCATACTGGCTATATTTTGAACCATTCCTGTGACACTAGTTATAGATTCCGATGCTTGACTTCAGTTTTACTGTATCCCTTGGACCTTCTTAATGACGATGAAACACAGAATTGCATCGGAATTAAATTCAAAAGGCACAATGCAGACTTAACTACAAGAAGACTGACTCTTCACACTGGCTATATTTTGAACCATTCCTGTGACACTAGTTATAGATTCCGATGCTTGACTTCTGTTTTACTGTATCCCTTGGACCTTCTTATTGACGATGAAACACAGAATTGCATCGGAATGAAATACAAAAGGCACAATGCCGACTTAAGTACAAGAAGACTGACCCTTCTTACTGTCTATGTTTTGAACCATTCCTGTGACACTAGTTATAGATTCCGATGCTTCACTTCATATTTACTGTATCCCTCTGACCTTCTTATTGACGAGGAAACACAGAAATTGCATCGGAATTAACTAGAAACGCCACTATGCCTACTTAAGTTTAAGAAGACTGACTCTTCTTACTGGCTATATTTTGAACCATTTCTGTGACACTAGTTATAGATTCTGATGCTTGACTTCTGTTTTACTGTATCCCTTGGACCTTTTATTGACGATGAAACACAGAATTTCATCGGAATTAAATACAAAAGGCACAATGCCGACTTAAGTACAAGAAGACTGACCCTTCTTACCGTCTATGTTTTGAACCATACCTGTGAAACTAGTTATAGATTCCGATGCTTCACTTCAGGTTTACTGTATCCCTCTGACCTTCTTATTGACGAGGAAACACAGAAATTGCATCGGAATTAAATAGAAACGCCACTATGCCTACTTAAGTTTAAGAAGACTGACTCTTCTTACTGGCTATATTTTGAACCATTCCTGTGACACTAGTTATAGATTCCGATGCTTGACTTCTGTTTTACTGTATCCCTTCGACCCTCTTATTGACGATGAAACACAGATTTGCATCGGAATTAAATACAAAAGGCACAATGCCGACTTAAGTACAAGAAGACTGACCCTTTTTACTGTCTATGCTTTGAACCATTCCTGTGACACTAGTTACAGATTCCGATGCTTCACTTCAGGTTTACTGTATCCCTCTGACCTTCTTATTGACGAGGAAAAACAGAAATTGCATCGGAATTAAATAGTAACGCCACTATGCCCACTTAAGTTTAAGAAGACTGACTCTTCTTACTGGCTATATTTTGAACCATTCCTGTGACACTAGTTACAGATTCCGATGCTTGACTTCTGCTTTGCTGTATCCCTTGGACCTTCTTATTGACGATGAAACACAGAATTACATCGGAATTAAATACAAATGGCACAATGCCGACTTAAGTACAAGAAGACTGACCCTTCTTACTGTCTATGTTTTGAACCATTCCTGTGACACTAGTTATAGATTCCGATGCTTCACTTCAGGTTTACTGTATCCCTCTGACCTTCTTATTGACGAGGAAACACAGAAATAGAATCGGAAATAAATAGAAACGCCACAATGCCTACTTAAGTTTAAGAAGACTGACTCTTCTTACTGGCTATACTTTGAACCATTCCTGTGATACTAGTTATAGATTCCGATGCTTGACTTCTGTTTTACTGTATCCCTTGGACCTTCTTATTGACGATGAAACACAGAATTACATCGGAATTAAATACAAAAGGCACAATGCCGACTTAAGTACAAGAAGACTGACCGTTCTTACTGTCTATGTTTGAACCATTCCTGTGACACTAGTTTTAGATTCCGACGCTTCACTTCAGGTTTACTGTATCCCTCTGACCTTCTTATTGACGAGGAAACACAGAAATTTCATCGGAATTAAATAGAAACGTCACTATGCCTACTTAAGTTTAAGAAGACTGATTCTTCTTACTGGCTATATTTTGAACCATTCCTGTGACACTAGTTATAGATTCCGATGCTTGACTTCTGTTTTACTGTATCCCTTGGACCTTCTTATTGACGATGAAACACAGAATTGCATCGGAATTAAATACAAAAGGCACAATGCCGACTTAAGTACAAGAACACTGACCCTTCTTACTGTCTATGTTTTGAACCATTCCTGTGACACGAGTTATAGATTACGATGCTTCACTTCAGGTTTACTGTATCCCTCTGACCTTCTTATTGACGAGGAAACACAGAAATTGCATCGGAATTAAATAGAAATGCCACTGTGCTTACTTAAGTTTAAGAAGACTGACTCTTCTTACTGACTACATTTTGAACCATTCCTGTGACACTAGTTATAGATTCCGATGCTTCACTTCAGGTTTACTGCATCCCTTGGACCTTCTTATTGACGATGAAACACAGAAATTGCATCGGAATTAAATACAAAAGGCACAATGCAGACTTAAGTACAAGAAGACTGACTCTTCTTACTGGCTATATTTTGAACCATTCCTGTGATACTAGTTATAGATTCCGTTGCTTGACTTCTGTTTTACTGAATCCCTTGGACCTTCTTATTGACGATGAAACACAGAATTGCATCCGAATTAAATACAAAAGGCACAATGCCGACTTAAGTACAAGAAGACTGACCCTTCTTACTGTCTATGTTTTGAACCATTCCTGTGACACTAGTTATAGATTCCGATGCTTCACTTCAATTTTACTGTATCCCTCTGACCTTCGTATTGACGAGGAAACACAGAAATTGCATCGGAATTAAATAGAAACGCCACTATGCCTACTTAAGTTTATGAAGACTGACTCTTCTTAGTGACTATATTTTGAACCATTCCTGTGACACTAGTTATAGATTCCGATGCTTCACTTCAGGTTTGCTGCATCCCTTGGGCCACCTTATTGACGATGAAACACAAAAATTGCATCGGAATTAAATACAAAAGTCACAATGCCGACTTAAGTACAAGAAGACTGACCCTTCTTACTGTCTATGTTTTGAACCATTCCTGTGACACTAGTTATAGATTCCGATGCTTCACTTCAGGTTTACTGTATCCCTCTGACCTTCTTATTGACGAGGAAACACAGAAATTGCATCGGAATTAAATAGAAACGCCACTATGCCTACTTAAGTTTAAGAAGACTGACTCTTCTTACTGGCTATTTTTGAACCATTCCTGTGACACTAGTTATAGATTCCGATGCTTGACTTCTGTTTTACTGTATCCCTTTGACCTTCTTATTGACGATGAAACACAGAATAGCATTGGAATTAAATACAAAAGGCACAATGCCGACTTAAGTACAAGAAGACTGACCCTTCTTACTGTCTATGTTTTGAACCATTCCTGTGACACTAGTTATAGATTCCGATGCTTCACTTCAGGTTTACTGTATCCCTCTGACCTTCTTATTGACGAGGAAACACAGAAATTGCATCGGAATTAAATAGAAACGCCACTATGCCTACTTAAGTTTAAGAAGACTGACTCTTCTTACTGGCTATATTTTGAACCATTCCTGTGATACTAGTTATAGATTCCGATGCTTGACTTCTGGTTTACTGTATCCCTTGGACCTTCTTATTGACGATGAAACACAGAATTACATCGGAATTAAATACAAAAGGCACAATGCCGACTTAAGTACAAGAAGACTGACCGTTCTTACTGTCTATGTTTGAACCATTCCTGTGACACTAGTTTTAGATTCCGACGCTTCACGTCAGGTTTACTGTATCCCTCTGACCTTCTTATTGACGAGGAAACACAGAAATTTCATCGGAATTAAATAGAAACGTCACTATGCCTACTTAAGTTTAAGAAGACTGACTCCTCTTACTGGCTATATTTTGAACCATTCCTGTGACACTAGTTATAGATTCCGATGCTTGACTTCTGTTTTACTGTATCCCTTGGACCTTCTTATTGACGATGAAACACAGAATTGCATCGGAATTAAATACAAAAGGCACAATGCCGACTTAAGTACAAGAACACTGACCCTTCTTACTGTCTATGTTTTGAACCATTCCTGTGACACTAGTTATAGATTACGATGCTTCACTTCAGGTTTACTGTATCCCTCTGACCTTCTTATTGACGAGGAAACACAGAAATTGCATCGGAATTAAATGGAAATGCCACTGTGCTTACTTAAGTTTAAGAAGACTGACTCTTCTTACTGACTATATTTTGAACCATTCCTGTGACACTAGTTATAGATTCCGATGCTTCACTTCAGGTTTACTGCATCCCTTGGACCTTCTTATTGACGATGAAACACAGAAATTGCTACGGAATTAAATACAAAAGGCACAATGCAGACTTAAGTACAAGAAGACTGACTCTTCTTACTGGATATATATTGAACCATTCCTGTGATACTAGTTATAGATTCCGTTGCTTGACTTCTGTTTTACTGAATCCCTTGGACCTTCTTATTGACGATGAAACACAGAATTGCATCCGAATTAAATACAAAAGGCACAATGCCGACTTAAGTACAAGAAGACTGACCCTTCTTACTGTCTATGTTTTGAACCATTCCTGTGACACTAGTTATAGATTCCGATGCTTCACTTCAGGTTTACTGCATCCCTTGGGCCATCTTATTGACGATGAAACACAAAAATTGCATCGGAATTAAATACAAAAGGCACAATGCCGACTTAAGTACAAGAAGACTGACCCTTCTTACTGTCTATGTTTTGAACCATTCCTGTGAGACTAGTTTTAGATTCCGATGCTTCACTTCAGGTTTACTGTATCCCTCTGACCTTCTTATTGACGAGGAAACACAGAAATTGCATCGGAATTAAATACAAAAGGCACAATGATGACTTAAGTACAGGAAGACTGACTCTTCATACTGGCTATATTTTGAACCATTCCTGTGACACTAGTTATAGATTCCGACGCTTGACTTCTGTTTTACTGAATCCCTTGGACCTTCTTATTGACGATGAAACACAGAATTACATCGGAATTAAATACTAAAGGCACAATGTCGACTTAAGTACAAGAAGACTGACCGTTCTTACTGTCTATACTTGAACCTTTCCTGTGACATTAGTTTTAGATTCCGATGCTTCACTTCAGGTTTACTGTATCCCTCTGACCTTGTTATTGACGAGGAAACACAGAAATTTCATCGGAATTAAATAGAAACGTCACTATGCCTACTTAAGTTTAAGAAGACTGACTCTTCTTACTGGCTATATTTTGAACCATTCCTGTGACACTAGTTATAGATTCCGATGCTTGACTTCTGTTTTACTGTATCCCTTGGACCTTCTTATTGACGATGAAACACAGAATTGCATCGGAATTAAATACAAAAGGCACAATGCCGACTTAAGTACAAGAAGACTGACCCTTCTTACTGTCTATGTTTTGAACCATTCCTGTGACACTAGTTATAGATTCCGATGCTTCACTTCAGGTTTACTGTATCCCTCTGACCTTCTTATTGACGAGGAAACACAGAATTTGCATCGGAATTAAATAGAAACGCCACTATTCCTACTTAGGTTTAAGAAGACTGACTCTTCTTACTGGCTATATTTTGAACCATTCCTGTGACACTAGTTATGGATTCCGATGCTCGACTACTGTTTTACTGTATCCCGTGGACCTTCTTATTGACGATGAAACACAGAATTGCATCGGAATTAAATACAAAAGGCACAATGCCGACTTAAGTACAAGAAGACTGACCCTTCTTACTGTCTATGTTTTGAACCATTCCTGTGAGACTAGTTTTAGATTCCGATGCTTCACTTCAGGTTTACTGTATCCCTCTGACCTTCTTATGACGAGGAAACACAGAAATTGCATCGGAATTAAATAGAAACGCCACTATGCCTACTTAAGTTTAAGAAGACTGACTCTTCTTACTGGCTATATTTTGAACCATTCCTGTGATACTAGTTATAGATTCCGATACTTGACTTCTGTTTTACTGTATCCCTTGGACCTTCTTATTGACGATGAAACACAGAATTGCATCGGAATTAAATACAAAAGGCACAAGGCAGACTTAAGTACAAGAAGACTGACCCTTCTTACTGTCTATGTTTTGAACCATTCCTGTGACACTAGTTTTAGATTCCGATGCTTCACTTCAGGTTTACTGTATCCCTCTGACCTTCTTATTGACGAGGAAACACAGAAATTGCATCGGAATTAAATACAAAAGGCACAATGCTGACTTAAGTACAGGAAGACTGACTCTTCATACTGGCTATATTTTGAACCATTCCTGTGACACTAGTTATAGATTCCGATGCTTGACTTCAGTTTTACTGTATCCCTTGGACCCTCTTATTGACGATGAAACACAGAATTGCATCGGAATTAAATACAAAAGGCACAATGCAGACTTAAGTACAAGAAGACTGACTATTCATACTGGCTATATTTTGAACCATTCCTGTGACACTAGTTATAGATTCCGATGCTTGACTTCTGTTTTACTGTATCCCTTGGACCTTCTTATTGACGATGAAACACAGAATTCCATCGGAATGAAATACAAAAGGCACAATGCCGACTTAAGTACAAGAAGACTGACCCTTCTTACTGTCTATGTTTTGAACCATTCCTGTGACACTAGTTATAGATTCCGATGCTTCACTTCATATTTACTGTATCCCTTTGACCTTCTTATTGACGAGGAAACACAGAAATTGCATCGGAATTAAATAGAAACGCCACTATGCCTACTTAAGTTTAAGAAGACTGACTCTTCTTACTGGCTATGTTTTGAACCATTTCTGTGACACTAGTTATAGATTCCGATGCTTGACTTCTGTTTTACTGTATCCCTTGGACCTTCTTATTGACGATGAAACACAGAATTTCATCGGAATTAAATACAAAAGGCACAATGCCGACTTAAGTACAAGAAGACTGACCCTTCTTACCGTCTATGGTTTGAACCATACCTGTGAAAGTAGTTATAGATTCCGATGCTTCACTTCAGGTTTACTGTATCCCTCTGACCTTCTTATTGACGAGGAAACACAGAAATTGCATCGGAATTAAATAGAAACGCCACTATGCCTACTTAAAATTAAGAAGACTGACTCTTCTTACTGGCTAAATTTTGAACCATTCCTGTGACACTAGTTATAGATTCCGATGCTTGACTTCTGTTTTACTGTATCCCTTGGACCTTCTTATTGACGATGAAACACAGAATTTCATCGGAATTAAATACAAAAGGCACAATGCCGACTTAAGTACAAGAAGACTGACCCTTCTTACCGTCTATGTTTTGAACCATACCTGTGAAACTAGTTATAGATTCCGATGCTTCACTTCAGGTTTACTGTATCCCTCTGACCTTCTTATTGACGAGGAAACACAGAAATTGCATCGGAATTAAATAGAAACGCCACTATGCCTACTTAAGTTTAAGAAGACTGACTCTTCTTACTGGCTATATTTTGAACCATTCCTGTGACACTAGTTATAGATTCCGATGCTTCACTTCAGGTTTACTGTATCCCTCTGACCTTCTTATTGACGAGGAAACACAGAAATAGAATCGGAAATAAATAGAAACGCCACAATGCCTACTTAAGTTTAAGAAGACTGACTCTTCTTACTGGCTATATTTTGAACCATTCCTGTGATACTAGTTATAGATTCCGATGCTTCACTTCTGTTTTACTGTATCCCTTGGACCTTCTTATTGACGATGAAACACAGAATTACATCGGAATTAAATACAAAAGGCACAATGCCGACTTAAGTACAAGAAGACTGACCGTTCTTACTGTCTATGTTTGAACCATTCCTGTGACACTAGTTTTAGATTCCGACCCTTCACTTCAGGTTTACTGTATCCCTCTGACCTGCTTATTGACGAGGAAACACAGAAATTTCATCGGAATTAAATAGAAACGTCACTATGCCTACTTAAGTTTAAGAAGACTGACTCTTCTTACTGGCTATACTTTGAACCATTCCTGTGACACTAGTTATAGATTCCGATGCTTGACTTCTGTTTTACTGTATCCCTTGGACCTTCTTATTGACGATGAAACACAGAATTGCATCGGAATTAAATACAAAAGGCACAATGCCGACTTAAGTACAAGAACACTGACCCTTCTTACTGTCTATGTTTTGAACCATTCCTGTGACACTAGTTATAGATTACGATGCTTCACTTCAGGTTTACTGTATCCCTCTGACCTTCTTATTGACGAGGAAACACAGAAATTGCATCGGAATCAAATAGAAATGCCACTGTGCTTACTTAAGTTTAAGAAGACTGACTCTTCTTACTGACTACATTTTGAACCATTCCTGTGACACTAGTTATAGATTCCGATGCTTCACTTAAGGTTTACTGCATCCCTTGGACCTTCTTATTGACGATGAAACACAGAAATTGCATCGGAATTAAATACAAAAGGCACAATGCAGACTTAAGTACAAGAAGACTGACTCTTCTTACTGGCTATATTTTGAACCATTCCTGTGATACTAGTTATAGATTCCGTTGCTTGACTTCTGTTTTACTGAATCCCTTGGACCTTCTTATTGACGATGAAACACAGAATTGCATCCGAATTAAATACAAAAGGCACAATGCCGACTTAAGTACAAGAAGACTGACCCTTCTTACTGTCTATGTTTTGAACCATTCCTGTGACACTAGTTATAGATTCCGATGCTTCACTTCAGGTTTACTGTATTCCTCTGACCTTCGTATTGACGAGGAAACACAGAAATTGCATCGGAATTAAATAGAAACGCCACTATGCCTACTTAAGTTTAAGAAGACTGACTCTTCTTACTGACTATATTTTGAACCATTCCTGTGACACTAGTTATAGATTCCGATGCTTCACTTCAGGTTTACTGCATCCCTTGGGCCATCTTATTGACGATGAAACACAAAATTTGCATCGGAATTAAATACAAAAGTCACAATGCCGACTTAAGTACAAGAAGACTGACCCTTCTTACTGTCTATGTTTTGAACCATTCCTGTGACACTAGTTATAGATTCCGATGCTTCACTTCAGGTTTGCCGTATCCCTCTGACCTTCTTATTGACGAGGAAACACAGAAATTGCATCGGAATTAAATAGAAACGCCACTATGCCTACTTAAGTTTAAGAAGACTGACTCTTCTTACTGGCTATATTTTGAACCATTCCTGTGACACTAGTTATAGATTCCGATGCTTGACTTCTGTTTTACTGTATCCCTTTGACCTTCTTATTGACGATGAAACACAGAATAGCATTGGAATTAAATACAAAAGGCACAATGCCGACTTAAGTACAAGAAGACTGACCCTTCTTACTGTCTATGTTTTGAACCATTCCTGTGACACTAGTTATAGATTCCGATGCTTCACTTCAGGTTTACTGTATCCCTCTGACCTTCTTATTGACGAGGAAACATAGAAATTGCATCGGAATTAAATAGAAACGCCACTATGCCTACTTAAGTTTAAGAAGACTGACTCTTCTTACTGGCTATATTTTGAACCATTCCTGTGATACTAGTTATAGATTCCGATGCTTGACTTCTGGTTTACTGTATACCTTGGCCCTTCTTATTGACGATGAAACACAGAATTACATCGGAATTAAATACAAATGGCACAATGCCGACTTAAGTACAAGAAGACTAACCGTTCTTACTGTCTATGTTTGAACCATTCCTGTGACACTAGTTTTAGATTCCCACGCTTCACGTCAGGTTTACTGTATCCCTCTGACCTTCTTATTGACGAGGAAACACAGAAATTTCATCGGAATTAAATAGAAACGTCACTATGCCTACTTAAGTTTAAGAAGACTGACTCCTCTTACTGGCTATATTTTGAACCATTCCTGTGACACTAGTTATAGATTCCGATGCTTGACTTCTGTTTTACTGTATCCCTTGGACCTTCTTATTGACGATGAAACACAGAATTGCATCGGAATTAAATACAAAAGGCACAATGCCGACTTAAGTACAAGAACACTGACCCTTCTTACTGTCTATGTTTTGAACCATTCCTGTGACACTAGTTATAGATTACGATGCTTCACTTCAGGTTTACTGTATCCCTCTGACCTTCTTATTGACGAGGAAACACAGAAATTGCATCGGAATTAAATAGAAATGCCACTGTGCTTACTTAAGTTTAAGAAGACTGACCCTTCTTACTGACTATATTTTGAACCATTCCTGTGACACTAGTTATAGATTCCGATGCTTCACTTCAGGTTTACTGCATCCCTTGGACCTTCTTATTGACGATGAAACACAGAAATTGCATCGGAATTAAATACAAAAGGCACAATGCAGACTTAAGTACAAGAAGACTGACCCTTCTTACTGTCTATGTTTTGAACCATTCCTGTGACACTAGTTATAGATTCCGATGCTTCACTTCAGGTTTACTGTATCCCTCTGACCTTCGTATTGACGAGGAAACACAGAAATTGCATCGGAATTAAATAGAAACGCCACTATGCCTACTTAAGTTTAAGAAGACTGACTCTTCTTACTGACTATATTTTGAACCATTCCTGTGACACTAGTTATAGATTCCGATGCTTCACTTCAGGTTTACTGCATCCCTTGGGCCATCTTATTGACGATGAAACACAAAAATTGCATCGGAATTAAATACAAAAGGCACAATGCCGACTTAAGTACAAGAAGACTGACCCTTCTTACTGTCTATGCTTTGAACCATTCCTGTGACACTAGTTATAGATTCCGATGCTTCACTTCAGGTTTACTGTATCCCTCTGACCTTCTTATTGACGAGGAAACACAGAAATTGCATCGGAATTAAATAGAAACGCCACTATGCCTACTTAAGTTTAAGAAGACTGACTCTTCTTACTGGCTATATTTTGAACCATTCCTGTGACACTAGTTATAGATTCCGATGCTTGACTTCTGTTTTACTGTATCCCTTTGACCTTCTTATTGACGATGAAACACAGAATAGCATTGGAATTAAATACAAAAGGCACAATGCCGACTTAAGTACAAGAAGACTGACCCTTCTTACTGTCTACGTTTTGAACCATTCCTGTGACACTAGTTATAGATTCCGATGTTTCACTTCAGGTTTACTGTATCCCTCTGACCTTATTGACGAGGAAACACAGAAATTGCATCGGAATTAAATAGAAACGCCACTATGCCTACTTAAGTTTAAGAAGACTGACTCTTCTTACTGGCTATATTTTGAACCATTCCTGTGACACTAGTTATAGATTCCGATGCATGACTTCTGTTTTACTGTATCCCTTGGACCTTCTTATTGACGATGAAACACAGAATTGCATCGGAATTAAATACAAAAGGCACAATGCCGACTTAAGTACAAGAAGACTGACCCTTCTTACTGTCTATGTTTTGAACCATTCCTGTGACACTAGTTATAGATTCCGATGCTTCACTTCAGGTTTACTGTATCCCTCTGACCTTCTTATTGACGAGGAAACACAGAAATTGCATCGGAATTAAATAGAAACGCCACTATTCCTACTTAGGTTTAAGAAGACTGACTCTTCTTACTGACTATATTTTGAACCATTCCTGTGACACTAGTTATAGATTCCGATGCTTCACTTCAGGTTTACTGTATCCCTCTGACCTTCGTATTGACGAGGAAACACAGAAATTGCATCGGAATTAAATAGAAACGCCACTATGCCTACTTAAGTTTATGAAGACTGACTCTTCTTACTGACTATATTTTGAACCATTCCTGTGACACTAGTTATAGATTCCGATGCTTCACTTCAGGTTTACTGCATCCCTTGGGCCATCTTATTGACGATGAAACACAAAAATTGCATCGGAATTAAATACAAAAGTCACAATGCCGACTTAAGTACAAGAAGACTGACCCTTCTTACTGTCTATGTTTTGAACCATTCCTGTGACACTAGTTATAGATTCCGATGCTTCACTTCAGGTTTACTGTATCCCTCTGACCTTCGTATTGACGAGGAAACACAGAAATTGCATCGGAATTAAATAGAAACGCCACTATGCCTACTTAAGTTTATGAAGACTGACTCTTCTTACTGACTATATTTTGAACCATTCCTGTGACACTAGTTATAGATTCCGATGCTTCACTTCAGGTTTACTGCATCCCTTGGGCCATCTTATTGACGATGAAACACAAAAATTGCATCGGAATTAAATACAAAAGTCACAATGCCGACTTAAGTACAAGAAGACTGACCCTTCTTACTGTCTATGTTTTGAACCATTCCTGTGACACTAGTTATAGATTCCGATGCTTCACTTCAGGTTTACTGTATCCCTCTGACCTTCTTATTGACGAGGAAACACAGAAATTGCATCGGAATTAAATAGAAACGCCACTATGCCTACTTAAGTTTAAGAAGACTGACTCTTCTTACTGGCTATTTTTGAACCATTCCTGTGACACTAGTTATAGATTCCGATGCTTGACTTCTGTTTTACTGTATCCCTTTGACCTTCTTATTGACGATGAAACACAGAATAGCATTGGAATTAAATACAAAAGGCACAATGCCGACTTAAGTACAAGAAGACTGACCCTTCTTAATGTCTATGTTTTGAACCATTCCTGTGACACTAGTTATAGATTCCGATGCTTCACTTCAGGTTTACTGTATCCCTCTGACCTTCTTATTGACGAGGAAACACAGAAATTGCATCGGAATTAAATAGAAACGCCACTATGCCTACTTAAGTTTAAGAAGACTGACTCTTCTTACTGGCTATATTTTGAACCATTCCTGTGATACTAGTTATAGATTCCGATGCTTGACTTCTGGTTTACTGTATCCCTTGGACCTTCTTATTGACGATGAAACACAGAATTACATCGGAATTAAATACAAAAGGCACAATGCCGACTTAAGTACAAGAAGACTGACCGTTCTTACTGTCTATGTTTGAACCATTCCTGTGACACTAGTTTTAGATTCCGACGCTTCACGTCAGGTTTACTGTATCCCTCTGACCTTCTTATTGACGAGGAAACACAGAAATTTCATCGGAATTAAATAGAAACGTCACTATGCCTACTTAAGTTTAAGAAGACTGACTCCTCTTACTGGCTATATTTTGAACCATTCCTGTGACACTAGTTATAGATTCCGATGCTTGACTTCCGTTTTACTGTATCCCTTGGACCTTCTTATTGACGATGAAACACAGAATTGCATCGGAATTAAATACAAAAGGCACAATGCCGACTTAAGTACAAGAACACTGACCCTTCTTACTGTCTATGTTTTGAACCATTCCTGTGACACTAGTTATAGATTACGATGCTTCACTTCAGGTTTACTGTATCCCTCTGACCTTCTTATTGACGAGGAAACACAGAAATTGCATCGGAATTAATTGGAAATGCCACTGTGCTTACTTAAGTTTAAGAAGACTGACTCTTCTTACTGACTATATTTTGAACCATTCCTGTGACACTAGTTATAGATTCCGATGCTTCACTTCAGGTTTACTGCATCCCTTGGACCTTCTTATTGACGATGAAACACAGAAATTGCATCGGAATTAAATACAAAAAGCACAATGCAGACTTAAGTACAAGAAGACTGACTCTTCTTACTGGATATATATTGAACCATTCCTGTGATACTAGTTATAGATTCCGTTGCTTGACTTCTGTTTTACTGAATCCCTTGGACCTTCTTATTGACGATGAAACACAGAATTGCATCCGAATTAAATGCAAAAGGCACAATGCCGACTTAAGTACAAGAAGACTGACCCTTCTTACTGTCTATGTTTTGAACCATTCCTGTGACACTAGTTATAGATTCCGATGCTTCACTTCAGGTTTACTGCATCCCTTGGGCCATCTTATTGACGATGAAACACAAAAATTGCATCGGAATTAAATACAAAAGGCACAATGCCGACTTAAGTACAAGAAGACTGACCCTTCTTACTGTCTATGTTTTGAACCATTCCTGTGACACTAGTTATAGATTCCGATGCTTCACTTCAGGTTTACTGTATCCCTCTGACCTTCTTATTGACGAGGAAACATAGAAATTGCATCGGAATTAAATAGAAACGCCACTATGCCTACTTAAGTTTAAGAAGACTGACTCTTCTTACTGGCTATATTTTGAACCATTCCTGTGACACTAGTTATAGATTCCGATGCTTGACTTCTGTTTTACTGTATCCCTTTGACCTTCGTATTGACGATGAAACACAGAATAGCATTGGAATTAAATACAAAAGGCACAATGCCGACTTAAGTACAAGAAGACTGACCCTTCTTACTGTCTACGTTTTGAACCATTCCTGTGACACTAGTTATAGATTCCGATGCTTCACTTCAGGTTTACTGTATCCCTCTGACCTTCTTATTGACGAGGAAACACAGAAATTGCATCGGAATTAAATAGAAACGCCACTATGCCTACTTAAGTTTAAGAAGACTGACTCTTCTTACTGGCTATATTTTGAACCATTCCTGTGACACTAGTTATAGATTCCGATGCATGACTTCTGTTTTACTGTATCCCGTGGACCTACTTATTGACGATGAAACACAGAATTGCATCGGAATTAAATACAAAAGGCACAATGCCGACTTAAGTTCAAGAAGACTGACCCTTCTTACTGTCTATGTTTTGAACCATTCCTGTGAGACTAGTTTTAGATTCCGATGCTTCACTTCAGGTTTACTGTATCCCTCTGACCTTCTTATTGACGAGGAAACACAGAAATTGCATCGGAATTAAATACAAAAGGCACAATGATGACTTAAGTACAGGAAGACTGACTCTTCATACTGGCTATATTTTGAACCATTCCTGTGACACTAGTTATAGATTCCGATGCTTGACTTCTGTTTTACTGTATCCCTTGGACCTTCTTATTGACGATGAAACACAGAATTGCATCGGAATTAAATACAAAAGGCACAATGCCGACTTAAGTACAAGAAGACTGACCCTTCTTACTGTCTATGTTTTGAACCATTCCTGTGACACTAGTTATAGATTCCGATGCTTCACTTCAGGTTTACTGTATCCCTCTGACCTTCTTATTGACGAGGAAACACAGAATTTGCATCGGAATTAAATAGAAACGCCACTATTCCTACTTAGGTTTAAGAAGACTGACTCTTCTTACTGGCTATATTTTGAACCATTCCTGTGACACTAGTTATAGATTCCGATGCTTGACTTCTGTTTTACTGTATCCCGTGGACCTTCTTATTGACGATGAAACACAGAATTGCATCGGAATTAAATACAAAAGGCACAATGCCGACTTAAGTACAAGAAGACTGACCCTTCTTACTGTCTATGTTTTGAACCATTCCTGTGAGACTAGTTTTAGATTCCGATGCTTCACTTCAGGTTTACTGTATCCCTCTGACCTTCTTATGACGAGGAAACACAGAAATTGCATCGGAATTAAATAGAAACGCCACTATGCCTACTTAAGTTTAAGAAGACTGACTCTTCACGTCAGGTTTACTGTATCCCTCTGACCTTCTTATTGACGAGGAAACACAGAAATTTCATCGGAATTAAATAGAAACGTCACTATGCCTACTTAAGTTTAAGAAGACTGACTCCTCTTACTGGCTATATTTTGAACCATTCCTGTGACACTAGTTATAGATTCCGATGCTTGACTTCTGTTTTACTGTATCCCTTGGACCTTCTTATTGACGATGAAACACAGAATTGCATCGGAATTAAATACAAAAGGCACAATGCCGACTTAAGTACAAGAACACTGACCCTTCTTACTGTCTATGTTTTGAACCATTCCTGTGACACTAGTTATAGATTACGATGCTTCACTTCAGGTTTACTGTATCCCTCTGACCTTCTTATTGACGAGGAAACACAGAAATTGCATCGGAATTAAATGGAAATGCCACTGTGCTTACTTAAGTTTAAGAAGACTGACTCTTCTTACTGACTATATTTTGAACCATTCCTGTGACACTAGTTATAGATTCCGATGCTTCACTTCAGGTTTACTGCATCCCTTGGACCTTCTTATTGACGATGAAACACAGAAATTGCATCGGAATTAAATACAAAAGGCACAATGCAGACTTAAGTACAAGAAGACTGACTCTTCTTACTGGATATATATTGAACCATTCCTGTGATACTAGTTATAGATTCCGTTGCTTGACTTCTGTTTTACTGAATCCCTTGGACCTTCTTATTGACGATGAAACACAGAATTGCATCCGAATTAAATACAAAAGGCACAATGCCGACTTAAGTACAAGAAGACTGACCCTTCTTACTGTCTATGTTTTGAACCATTCCTGTGACACTAGTTATAGATTCCGATGCTTCACTTCAGGTTTACTGCATCCCTTGGGCCATCTTATTGACGATGAAACACAAAAATTGCATCGGAATTAAATACAAAAGGCACAATGCCGACTTAAGTACAAGAAGACTGACCCTTCTTACTGTCTATGTTTTGAACCATTCCTGTGACACTAGTTATAGATTCCGATGCTTCACTTCAGGTTTACTGTATCCCTCTGACCTTCTTATTGACGAGGAAACATAGAAATTGCATCGGAATTAAATAGAAACGCCACTATGCCTACTTAAGTTTAAGAAGACTGACTCTTCTTACTGGCTATATTTTGAACCATTCCTGTGACACTAGTTATAGATTCCGATGCTTGACTTCTGTTTTACTGTATCCCTTTGACCTTCGTATTGACGATGAAACACAGAATAGCATTGGAATTAAATACAAAAGGCACAATGCCGACTTAAGTACAAGAAGACTGACCCTTCTTACTGTCTACGTTTTGAACCATTCCTGTGACACTAGTTATAGATTCCGATGCTTCACTTCAGGTTTACTGTATCCCTCTGACCTTCTTATTGACGAGGAAACACAGAAATTGCATCGGAATTAAATAGAAACGCCACTATGCCTACTTAAGTTTAAGAAGACTGACTCTTCTTACTGGCTATATTTTGAACCATTCCTGTGACACTAGTTATAGATTCCGATGCATGACTTCTGTTTTACTGTATCCCGTGGACCTTCTTATTGACGATGAAACACAGAATTGCATCGGAATTAAATACAAAAGGCACAATGCCGACTTAAGTACAAGAAGACTGACCCTTCTTACTGTCTATGTTTTGAACCATTCCTGTAAGACTAGTTTTAGATTCCGATGCTTCACTTCAGGTTTACTGTATCCCTCTGACCTTCTTATTGACGAGGAAACACAGAAATTGCATCGGAATTAAATACAAAAGGCACAATGATGACTTAAGTACAGGAAGACTGACTCTTCATACTGGCTATATTTTGAACCATTCCTGTGACACTAGTTATAGATTCCGATGCTTGACTTCTGTTTTACTGTATCCCATGGACCTTCTTATTGACGATGAAACACAGAATTGCATCGGAATTAAATACAAAAGGCACAATGCCGACTTAAGTACAAGAAGACTGACCCTTCTTACTGTCTATGTTTTGATCCATTCCTGTGACATTAGTTATAGATTCCGATGCTTCACTTCAGGTATACTGTATCCCTCTGACCTTCTTATTGACGAGGAAACACAGAAATTGCATCGGAATTAAATAGAAACGCCACAATGCCTACTTAAGTTTAAGAAGACTGACTCTTCTTACTAGCTATATTTTGAACCATTCCTGTGACACTAGTTATAGATTCCGATGCTTGACTTCTGTTTTACTGTATCCCTTGGACCTTCTTATTGACGATGAAACACAGAATTACATCGGAATTAAATACAAAAGGCACAATGTCGACTTAAGTACAAGAAGACTGACCGTTCTTACTGTCTATACTTGAACCATTCCTGTGACATTAGTTTTAGATTCCGATGCTTCACTTCAGGTTTACTGTATCCCTCTGACCTTGTTATTGACGAGGAAACACAGAAATTTCATCGGAATTAAATAGAAACGTCACTATGCCTACTTAAGTTTAAGAAGACTGACTCTTCTTACTGGCTATATTTTGAACCATTCCTGTGACACTAGTTATAGATTCCGATGCTTGACTTCTGTTTTACTGTATCCCTTGGACCTTCTTATTGACGATGAAACACAGAATTGCATCGGAATTAAATACAAAAGGCACAATGCCGACTTAAGTACAAGAAGACTGACCCTTCTTACTGTCTATGTTTTGAACCATTCCTGTGACACTAGTTATAGATTCCGATGCTTCACTTCAGGTTTACTGTATCCCTCTGACCTTCTTATTGACGAGGAAACACAGAATTTGCATCGGAATTAAATAGAAACGCCACTATTCCTACTTAGGTTTAAGAAGACTGACTCTTCTTACTGGCTATATTTTGAACCATTCCTGTGACACTAGTTATAGATTCCGATGCTTGACTTCTGTTTTACTGTATCCCGTGGACCTTCTTATTGACGATGAAACACAGAATTGCATCGGAATTAAATACAAAAGGCACAATGCCGACTTAAGTACAAGAAGACTGACCCTTCTTACTGTCTATGTTTTGAACCATTCCTGTGAGACTAGTTTTAGATTCCGATGCTTCACTTCAGGTTTACTGTATCCCTCTGACCTTCTTATGACGAGGAAACACAGAAATTGCATCGGAATTAAATAGAAACGCCACTATGCCTACTTAAGTTTAAGAAGACTGACTCTTCTTACTGGCTATATTTTGAACCATTCCTGTGATACTAGTTATAGATTCCGATACTTGACTTCTGTTTTACTGTATCCCTTGGACCTTCTTATTGACGATGAAGCACAGAATTGCATCGGAATTAAATACAAAAGGCACAAGGCAGACTTAAGTACAAGAAGACTGACCCTTCTTACTGTCTACGTTTTGAACCATTCCTGTGACACTAGATTTAGATTCCTATGCTTCACTTCAGGTTTACTGTATCCCTCTGACCTTCTTATTGACGAGGAAACACAGAAATTGCATCGGAATTAAATACAAAAGGCACAATGCCGACTTAAGTACAGGAAGACTGACTCTTCATACTGGCTATATTTTGAACCATTCCTGTGACACTAGTTATAGATTCCGATGCTTGACTTCAGTTTTACTGTATCCCTTGGACCCTCTTATTGACGATGAAACACAGAATTGCATCGGAATTAAATACAAAAGGCACAATGCAGACTTAAGTACAAGAAGACTGACTCTACATACTGGCTATATTTTGAACCATTCCTGTGACACTAGTTATAGATTCCGATGCTTGACTTCTGTTTTACTGTATCCCTTGGACCTTCTTATTGACGATGAAACACAGAATTCCATCGGAATGAAATACAAAAGGCACAATGCCGACTTAAGTACAAGAAGACTGACCCTTCTTACTGTCTATGCTTTGAACCATTCCTGTGACACTAGTTATAGATTCCGATGCTTCACTTCATATTTACTGTATCCCTCTGACCTTCTTATTGACGAGGAAACACAGAAATTGCATCGGAATTAAATAGAAACGCCACTATGCCTACTTAAGTTTAAGAAGACTGACTCTTCTTACTGGCTATGTTTTGAACCATTTCTGTGACACTAGTTATAGATTCCGATGCTTGACTTCTGTTTTACTGTATCCCTTGGACCTTCTTATTGACGATGAAACACAGAATTTCATCGGAATTAAATACAAAAGGCACAATGCCGACTTAAGTACAAGAAGACTGACCCTTCTTACCGTCTATGGTTTGAACCATACCTGTGAAAGTAGTTATAGATTCCGATGCTTCACTTCAGGTTTACTGTATCCCTCTGACCTTCTTATTGACGAGGAAACACAGAAATTGCATCGGAATTAAATAGAAACGCCACTATGCCTACTTAAGTTTAAGAAGACTGACTCTTCTTACTGGCTATATTTTGAACCATTCCTGTGACACTAGTTATAGATTCCGATGCTTGACTTCTGTTTTACTGTATCCCTTGGACCTTCTTATTGACGATGAAACACAGAATTTCATCGGAATTAAATACAAAAGGCACAATGCCGACTTAAGTACAAGAAGACTGACCCTTCTTACCGTCTATGTTTTGAACCATACCTGTGAAACTAGTTATAGATTCCGATGCTTCACTTCAGGTTTACTGTATCCCTCTGACCTTCTTATTGACGAGGAAACACAGAAATTGCATCGGAATTAAATAGAAACGCCACTATGCCTACTTAAGTTTAAGAAGACTGACTCTTCTTACTGGCTATATTTGAACCATTCCTGTGACACTAGTTATAGATTCCGATGCTTCACTTCAGGTTTACTGTATCCCTCTGACCTTCTTATTGACGAGGAAACACAGAAATAGAATCGGAAATAAATAGAAACGCCACAATGCCTACTTAAGTTTAAGAAGACTGACTCTTCTTACTGGCTATATTTTGAACCATTCCTGTGATACTAGTTATAGATTCCGATGCTTGACTTCTGTTTTACTGTATCCCTTGGACCTTCTTATTGACGATGAAACACAGAATTACATCGGAATTAAATACAAAAGGCACAATGCCGACTTAAGTACAAGAAGACTGACCGTTCTTACTGTCTATGTTTGAACCATTCCTGTGACACTAGTTTTAGATTCCGACCCTTCACTTCAGGTTTACTGTATCCCTCTGACCTGCTTATTGACGAGGAAACACAGAAATTTCATCGGAATTAAATAGAAACGTCACTATGCCTACTTAAGTTTAGGAAGACTGACTCTTCTTACTGGCTATACTTTGAACCATTCCTGTGACACTAGTTATAGATTCCGATGCTTGACTTCTGTTTTACTGTATCCCTTGGACCTTCTTATTGACGATGAAACACAGAATTGCATCGGAATTAAATACAAAAGGCACAATGCCGACTTAAGTACAAGAACACTGACCCTTCTTACTGTCTATGTTTTGAACCATTCCTGTGACACTAGTTATAGATTACGATGCTTCACTTCAGGTTTACTGTATCCCTCTGACCTTCTTATTGACGAGGAAACACAGAAATTGCATCGGAATTAAATAGAAATGCCACTGTGCTTACTTAAGTTTAAGAAGACTGACTCTTCTTACTGACTACATTTTGAACCATTCCTGTGACACTAGTTATAGATTCCGATGCTTCACTTAAGGTTTACTGCATCCCTTGGACCTTCTTATTGACGATGAAACACAGAGATTGCATCGGAATTAAATACAAAAGGCACAATGCAGACTTAAGTACAAGAAGACTGACTCTTCTTACTGGCTATATTTTGAACCATTCCTGTGATACTAGTTATAGATTCCGTTGCTTGACTTCTGTTTTACTGAATCCCTTGGACCTTCTTATTGACGATGAAACACAGAATTGCATCCGAATTAAATACAAAAGGCACAATGCCGACTTAAGTACAAGAAGACTGACCCTTCTTACTGTCTATGTTTTGAACCATTCCTGTGACACTAGTTATAGATTCCGATGCTTCACTTCAGGTTTACTGTATCCCTCTGACCTTCGTATTGACGAGGAAACACAGAAATTGCATCGGAATTAAATAGAAACGCCACTATGCCTACTTAAGTTTAAGAAGACTGACTCTTCTTACTGACTATATTTTGAACCATTCCTGTGACACTAGTTATAGATTCCGATGCTTCACTTCAGGTTTACTGCATCCCTTGGGCCATCTTATTGACGATGAAACACAAAATTTGCATCGGAATTAAATACAAAAGTCACAATGCCGACTTAAGTACAAGAAGACTGACCCTTCTTACTGTCTATGTTTTGAACCATTCCTGTGACACTAGTTATAGATTCCGATGCTTCACTTCAGGTTTGCCGTATCCCTCTGACCTTCTTATTGACGAGGAAACACAGAAATTGCATCGGAATTAAATAGAAACGCCACTATGCCTACTTAAGTTTAAGAAGACTGACTCTTCTTACTGGCTATTTTTGAACCATTCCTGTGACACTAGTTATAGATTCCGATGCTTGACTTCTGTTTTACTGTATCCCTTTGACCTTCTTATTGACGATGAAACACAGAATAGCATTGGAATTAAATACAAAAGGCACAATGCCGACTTAAGTACAAGAAGACTGACCCTTCTTACTGTCTATGTTTTGAACCATTCCTGTGACACTAGTTATAGATTCCGATGCTTCACTTCAGGTTTACTGTATCCCTCTGACCTTCTTATTGACGAGGAAACACAGAAATGGCATCGGAATTAAATAGAAACGCCACTATGCCTCCTTAAGTTTAAGAAGACTGACTCTTCTTACTGGCTATATTTTGAACCATTCCTGTGATACTAGTTATAGATTCCGATGCTTGACTTCTGGTTTACTGTATACCTTGGCCCTTCTTATTGACGATGAAACACAGAATTACATCGGAATTAAATACAAATGGCACAATGCCGACTTAAGTACAAGAAGACTAACCGTTCTTACTGTCTATGTTTGAACCATTCCTATGACACTAGTTTTAGATTCCCACGCTTCACGTCAGGTTTACTGTATCCCTCTGACCTTCTTATTGACGAGGAAACACAGAAATTTCATCGGAATTAAATAGAAACGTCACTATGCCTACTTAAGTTTAAGAAGACTGACTCCTCTTACTGGCTATATTTTGAACCATTCCTGTGACACTAGTTATAGATTCCGATGCTTGACTTCTGTTTTACTGTATCCCTTGGACCTTCTTATTGACGATGAAACACAGAATTGCATCGGAATTAAATACAAAAGGCACAATGCCGACTTAAGTACAAGAACACTGACCCTTCTTACTGTCTATGTTTTGAACCATTCCTGTGACACTAGTTATAGATTACGATGCTTCACTTCAGGTTTACTGTATCCCTCTGACCTTCTTATTGACGAGGAAACACAGAAATTGCATCGGAATTAAATAGAAATGCCACTGTGCTTACTTAAGTTTAAGAAGACTGACTCTTCTTACTGACTATATTTTGAACCATTCCTGTGACACTAGTTATAGATTCCGATGCTTCACTTCAGGTTTACTGCATCCCTTGGGCCATCTTATTGACGATGAAACACAAAAATTGCATCGGAATTAAATACAAAAGGCACAATGCCGACTTAAGTACAAGAAGACTGACCCTTCTTACTGTCTATGCTTTGAACCATTCCTGTGACACTAGTTATAGATTCCGATGCTTCACTTCAGGTTTACTGTATCCCTCTGACCTTCTTATTGACGAGGAAACACAGAAATTGCATCGGAATTAAATAGAAACGCCACTATGCCTACTTAAGTTTAAGAAGACTGACTCTTCTTACTGGCTATATTTTGAACCATTCCTGTGACACTAGTTATAGATTCCGATGCTTGACTTCTGTTTTACTGTATCCCTTTGACCTTCTTATTGACGATGAAACACAGAATAGCATTGGAATTAAATACAAAAGGCACAATGCCGACTTAAGTACAAGAAGACTGACCCTTCTTACTGTCTACGTTTTGAACCATTCCTGTGACACTAGTTATAGATTCCGATGCATGACTTCTGTTTTACTGTATCCCTTGGACCTTCTTATTGACGATGAAACACAGAATTGCATCGGAATTAAATACAAAAGGCACAATGCCGACTTAAGTACAAGAAGACTGACCCTTCTTACTGTCTATGTTTTGAACCATTCCTGTGACACTAGTTATAGATTCCGATGCTTGACTTCTGTTTTACTGAATCCCTTGGACCTTCTTATTGACGAGGAAACACAGAAATGGCATCGGAATTAAATAGAAACGCCACTATGCCTCCTTAAGTTTAAGAAGACTGACTCTTCTTACTGGCTATATTTTGAACCATTCCTGTGATACTAGTTATAGATTCCGATGCTTGACTTCTGGTTTACTGTATACCTTGGCCCTTCTTATTGACGATGAAAACACAGAATTACATCGGAATTAAATACAAATGGCACAATGCCGACTTAAGTACAAGAAGACTAACCGTTCTTACTGTCTATGTTTGAACCATTCCTATGACACTAGTTTTAGATTCCCACGCTTCACGTCAGGTTTACTGTATCCCTCTGACCTTCTTATTGACGAGGAAACACAGAAATTTCATCGGAATTAAATAGAAACGTCACTATGCCTACTTAAGTTTAAGAAGACTGACTCTTCTTACTGACTATATTTTGAACCATTCCTGTGACACTAGTTATAGATTCCGATGCTTCACTTCAGGTTTACTGCATCCCTTGGGCCATCTTATTGACGATGAAACACAAAAATTGCATCGGAATTAAATACAAAAGGCACAATGCCGACTTAAGTACAAGAAGACTGACCCTTCTTACTGTCTATGCTTTGAACCATTCCTGTGACACTAGTTATAGATTCCGATGCTTCACTTCAGGTTTACTGTATCCCTCTGACCTTCTTATTGACGAGGAAACACAGAAATTGCATCGGAATTAAATAGAAACGCCACTATGCCTACTTAAGTTTAAGAAGACTGACTCTTCTTACTGGCTATATTTTGAACCATTCCTGTGACACTAGTTATAGATTCCGATGCTTGACTTCTGTTTTACTGTATCCCTTTGACCTTCTTATTGACGATGAAACACAGAATAGCATTGGAATTAAATACAAAAGGCACAATGCCGACTTAAGTACAAGAAGACTGACCCTTCTTACTGTCTACGTTTTGAACCATTCCTGTGACACTAGTTATAGATTCCGATGCATGACTTCTGTTTTACTGTATCCCTTGGACCTTCTTATTGACGATGAAACACAGAATTGCATCGGAATTAAATACAAAAGGCACAATGCCGACTTAAGTACAAGAAGACTGACCCTTCTTACTGTCTATGTTTTGAACCATTCCTGTGACACTAGTTATAGATTCCGATGCTTCACTTCAGGTTTACTGTATCCCTCTGACCTTCTTATTGACGAGGAAACACAGAAATTGCATCGGAATTAAATAGAAACGCCACTATTCCTACTTAGGTTTAAGAAGACTGACTCTTCTTACTGACTATATTTTGAACCATTCCTGTGACACTAGTTATAGATTCCGATGCTTCACTTCTGTTTTACTGTATCCCGTGGACCTTCTTATTGACGATGAAACACAGAATTGCATCGGAATAAAATAGAAAAGGCACAATGCCGACTTAAGTACAAGAAGACTGACCCTTCTTCCTGTCTATGTTTTGAACCATTCCTGTGAGACTAGTTTTAGATTCCGATGCTTCACTTCAGGTTTACTGTATCCCTCTGACCTTCTTATTGACGAGGAAACACAGAAATTGCATCGGAATTAAATAGAAACGCCACTATGCATACTTAAGTTTAAGAAGACTGACCCTTCTTACTGTCTATGTTTTGAACCATTCCTGTGACACTAGTTTTAGATTCCGATGCTTCACTTCAGGTTTACTGTATCCCTTGGACCTTCTTATTGACGATGAAACACAGAAATTGCATCGGAATTAAATACAAAAGGCACAATGCCGACTTAAGTACAGGAAGACTGACTCTTCATACTGGCTATATTTTGAACCATTCCTGTGACACTAGTTATAGATTCCGATGCTTGACTTCAGTTTTACTGTATCCCTTGGACCTTCTTATTGACGATGAAACACAGAATTGCATCGGAATTAAATACAAAAGGCACAATGCAGACTTAAGTACAAGAAGACTGACTCTTCATACTGGCTATATTTTGAACCATTCCTGTGACACTAGTTATAGATTCCGATGCTTGACTTCTGTTTTACTGTATCCCTTGGACCTTCTTATTGACGATGAAACACAGAATTGCATCGGAATTAAATACAAAAGGCACAATGCCGACTTAAGTACAAGAAGACTGACCCTTCTTACTGACTATGTTTTGAACCATTCCTGTGACACTAGTTATAGATTCCGATGCTTCACTTCATATTTACTGTATCCCTCTGATCTTCTTATTGACGAGGAAACACAGAAATTGCATCGGAATTAAATAGAAACGCCACTATGCCTACTTAAGTTTAAGAAGACCGACTCTTCATACTGGCTATATTTTGAACCATTCCTGTGACACTAGTTACAGATTCAGATGCTTCACTTCAGGTTTACTGTATCCCTCTGACCTTCGTATAGACGAGGAAACACAGAAATTGCATCGGAATTAAATAGAAACGCCACTATGCCTACTTAAGTTTAAGAAGACTGACTCTTCTTACTGGCTATATTTTGAACCATTTCTGTGACACTAGTTATAGATTCCGATGCTTGACTTCTGTTTTACTGTATCCCTTGGACCTTCTTATAGACGATGAAACACAGAATTTTATCGGAATTAAATACAAAGGCACAATGCCGACTTAAGTACAAGAAGACTGACCCTTCTTACTGTCTATGTTTTGAACCATACCTGTGAAACTAGTTATAGATTCCGATGCTTCACTTCAGGTTTACTGTATCCCTCTGACCTTCTTATTGACGAGGAAACACAGAAACTGCATCGG
The DNA here is from genome assembly GCF_021461385.2 of Schistocerca piceifrons. NCBI lineage: Eukaryota > Metazoa > Arthropoda > Insecta > Orthoptera > Acrididae > Schistocerca > Schistocerca piceifrons. The sequence goes on from NW_025728703.1 coordinate 369,659, forward strand.
AATTAAATAGAAACGCCACTATGCCTACTTAAGTTTAAGAAGACTGACTCTTCTTACTGGCTATATTTTGAACCATTCCTGTGACACTAGTTATAGATTCCGATGCTTGACTTCTGTTTTACTGTATCCCTTCGACCCTCTTATTGACGATGAAACACAGAATTACATCGGAATTAAATACAAAAGGCACAATGCCGACTTAAGTACAAGAAGACTGACCGTTCTTACTGTCTATGTTTGAACCATTCCTGTGACACTAGTTTTAGATTCCGACGCTTCACGTCAGGTTTACTGTATCCCTCTGACCTTCTTATTGACGAGGAAACACAGAAATTTCATCGGAATTAAATAGAAACGTCACTATGCCTACTTAGGTTTAAGAAGACTGATTCCTCTTACTGGCTATATTTTGAACCATTCCTGTGACACTAGTTATAGATTCCGATGCTTGACTTCTGTTTTACTGTATCCCTTGGACCTTCTCATTGACGATGAAACACAGAATTGCATCGGAATTAAATACAAAAGGCACAATGCCGACTTAAGTACAAGAACACTGACCCTTCTTACTGTCTATGTTTTGAACCATTCCTGTGACACTAGTTATAGATTACGATGCTTCACTTCAGGTTTACTGTATCCCTCTGACCTTCTTATTGACGAGGAAACACAGAAATTGCATCGGAATTAAATAGAAATGCCACTGTGCTTACTTAAGTTTAAGAAGACTGACTCTTCTTACTGACTATATTTTGAACCATTCCTGTGACACTAGTTATAGATTCCGATGCTTCACTTCAGGTTTACTGCATCCCTTGGACCTTCTTATTGACGATGAAACACAGAAATTGCATCGGAATTAAATACAAAAGGCACAATGCAGACTTAAGTACAAGAAGACTGACTCTTCTTACTGGCTATATTTTGAACCATTCCTGTGATACTAGTTATAGATTCCGTTGCTTGACTTCTGTTTTACTGAATCCCTTGGACCTTCTTATTGACGATGAAACACAGAATTGCATCCGAATTAAATACAAAAGGCACAATGCCGACTTAAGTACAAGAAGACTGACCCTTCTTACTGTCTATGTTTTGAACCATTCCTGTGACACTAGTTATAGATTCCGATGCTTCACTTCAGGTTTACTGTATCCCTCTGACCTTCGTATTGACGAGGAAACACAGAAATTGCATCGGAATTAAATAGAAACGCCACTATGCCTACTTAAGTTTAAGAAGACTGACTCTTCTTACTGACTATATTTTGAACCATTCCTGTGACACTAGTTATAGATTCCGATGCTTCACTTCAGGTTTACTGCATCCCTTGGGCCATCTTATTGACGATGAAACACAAAAATTGCATCGGAATTAAATACAAGAGGCACAATGCCGACTTAAGTACAAGAAGATTGACCCTTCTTACTGTCTATGATTTGAACCATTCCTGTGACACTAGTTATAGATTCCGATGCTTCACTTCAGGTTTACTGTATCCCTCTGACCTTCTTATTGACGAGGAAACACAGAAATTGCATCGGAATTAAATAGAAACGCCACTATGCCTACTTAAGTTTAAGAAGACTGACTCTTCTTACTGGCTATATTTTGAACCATTCCTGTGACACTAGTTATAGATTCCGATGCTTGACTTCTGTTTTACTGTATCCCTTTGACCTTCTTATTGACGATGAAACACAGAATAGCATTGGAATTAAATACAAAAGGCACAATGCCGACTTAAGTACAAGAAGACTGACCCTTCTTACTGTCTACGTTTTGAACCATTCCTGTGACACTAGTTATAGATTCCGATGCTTCACTTCAGGTTTACTGTATCCCTCTGACCTTCTTATTGACGAGGAAACACAGAAATTGCATCGGAATTAAATAGAAACGCCACTATGCCTCCTTAAGTTTAAGAAGACTGACTCTTCTTACTGGCTATATTTTGAACCATTCCTGTGATACTAGTTATAGATTCCGATGCTTGACTTCTGGTTTACTGTATACCTTGGCCCTTCTTATTGACGATGAAACACAGAATTACATCGGAATTAAATACAAATGGCACAATGCCGACTTAAGTACAAGAAGACTAACCGTTCTTACTGTCTATGTTTGAACCATTCCTATGACACTAGTTTTAGATTCCCACGCTTCACGTCAGGTTTACTGTATCCCTCTGACCTTCTTATTGACGAGGAAACACAGAAATTTCATCGGAATTAAATAGAAACGTCACTATGCCTACTTAAGTTTAAGAAGACTGACTCCTCTTACTGGCTATATTTTGAACCATTCCTGTGACACTAGTTATAGATTCCGATGCTTGACTTCTGTTTTACTGTATCCCTTGGACCTTCTTATTGACGATGAAACACAGAATTGCATCGGAATTAAATACAAAAGGCACAATGCCGACTTAAGTACAAGAACACTGACCCTTCTTACTGTCTATGTTTTGAACCATTCCTGTGACACTAGTTATAGATTACGATGCTTCACTTCAGGTTTACTGTATCCCTCTGACCTTCTTATTGACGAGGAAACACAGAAATTGCATCGGAATTAAATAGAAATGCCACTGTGCTTACTTAAGTTTAAGAAGACTGACTCTTCTTACTGACTATATTTTGAACCATTCCTGTGACACTAGTTATAGATTCCGATGCTTCACTTCAGGTTTACTGCATCCCTTGGGCCATCTTATTGACGATGAAACACAAAAATTGCATCGGAATTAAATACAAAAGGCACAATGCCGACTTAAGTACAAGAAGACTGACCCTTCTTACTGTCTATGCTTTGAACCATTCCTGTGACACTAGTTATAGATTCCGATGCTTCACTTCAGGTTTACTGTATCCCTCTGACCTTCTTATTGACGAGGAAACACAGAAATTGCATCGGAATTAAATAGAAACGCCACTATGCCTACTTAAGTTTAAGAAGACTGACTCTTCTTACTGGCTATATTTTGAACCATTCCTGTGACACTAGTTATAGATTCCGATGCTTGACTTCTGTTTTACTGTATCCCTTTGACCTTCTTATTGACGATGAAACACAGAATAGCATTGGAATTAAATACAAAAGGCACAATGCCGACTTAAGTACAAGAAGACTGACCCTTCTTACTGTCTACGTTTTGAACCATTCCTGTGACACTAGTTATAGATTCCGATGCATGACTTCTGTTTTACTGTATCCCTTGGACCTTCTTATTGACGATGAAACACAGAATTGCATCGGAATTAAATACAAAAGGCACAATGCCGACTTAAGTACAAGAAGACTGACCCTTCTTACTGTCTATGTTTTGAACCATTCCTGTGACACTAGTTATAGATTCCGATGCTTCACTTCAGGTTTACTGTATCCCTCTGACCTTCTTATTGACGAGGAAACACAGAAATGGCATCGGAATTAAATAGAAACGCCACTATGCCTCCTTAAGTTTAAGAAGACTGACTCTTCTTACTGGCTATATTTTGAACCATTCCTGTGATACTAGTTATAGATTCCGATGCTTGACTTCTGGTTTACTGTATACCTTGGCCCTTCTTATTGACGATGAAACACAGAATTACATCGGAATTAAATACAAATGGCACAATGCCGACTTAAGTACAAGAAGACTAACCGTTCTTACTGTCTATGTTTGAACCATTCCTATGACACTAGTTTTAGATTCCCACGCTTCACGTCAGGTTTACTGTATCCCTCTGACCTTCTTATTGACGAGGAAACACAGAAATTTCATCGAAATTAAATAGAAACGTCACTATGCCTACTTAAGTTTAAGAAGACTGACTCCTCTTACTGGCTATATTTTGAACCATTCCTGTGACACTAGTTATAGATTCCGATGCTTGACTTCTGTTTTACTGTATCCCTTGGACCTTCTTATTGACGATGAAACACAGAATTGCATCGGAATTAAATACAAAAGGCACAATGCCGACTTAAGTACAAGAACACTGACCCTTCTTACTGTCTATGTTTTGAACCATTCCTGTGACACTAGTTATAGATTACGATGCTTCACTTCAGGTTTACTGTATCCCTCTGACCTTCTTATTGACGAGGAAACACAGAAATTGCATCGGAATTAAATAGCAATGCCACTGTGCTTACTGACTGACTCTTCTTACTGACTATATTTTGAACCATTCCTGTGACACTAGTTATAGATTCCGATGCTTCCACTTCAGGTTTACTGCATCCCTTGGGCCATCTTATTGACGATGAAACACAAAAATTGCATCGGAATTAAATACAAAAGGCACAATGCCGACTTAAGTACAAGAAGACTGACCCTTCTTACTGTCTATGCTTTGAAACCATTCCTGTGACACTAGTTATAGATTCCGATGCTTCACTTCAGGTTTTACTGTATCCCTCTGACCTTCTTATTGACGAGGAAACACAGAAATTGCATCGGAATTAAATAGAAACGCCACTATGCCTACTTAAGTTTAAGAAGACTGACTCTTCTTACTGGCTATATTTTGAACCATTCCTGTGACACTAGTTATAGATTCCGATGCTTGACTTCTGTTTTACTGTATCCCTTTGACCTTCTTATTGACGATGAAAACACAGAATAGCATTGGAATTAAATACAAAAGGCACAATGCCGACTTAAGTACAAGAAGACTGACCCTTCTTACCTGTCCTACGTTTTGAACCATTCCTGTGACACTAGTTATAGATTCCGATGCATGACTTCTGTTTTACTGTATCCCTTGGACCTTCTTATTGACGATGAAACACAGAATTGCATCGGAATTAAATACAAAAAGGCACAATGCCGACTTAAGTACAAGAAGACTGACCCTTCTTACTGTCTATGTTTTGAACCATTCCTGTGACACTAGTTATAGATTCCGATGCTTCACTTCAGGTTTACTGTATCCCTCTGACCCTTCTTATTGACGAGGAAACACAGAAATTGCATCGGAATTAAATAGAAAACGCCACTATTCCTACTTAGGTTTAAGAAGACTGACTCTTCTTACTGACTATATTTTGAACCATTCCTGTGACACTAGTTATAGATTCCGATTGCTTCACTTCTGTTTTACTGTATCCCGTGGACCTTCTTATTGACGATGAAACACAGAATTGCATCGGAATAAAATAGAAAAGGCACAATGCCGACTTAAGTACAAGAAGACTGACCCTTCTTACTGTCTATGTTTTGAACCATTCCTGTGAGACTAGTTTTAGATTCCGATGCTTCACTTCAGGTTTACTGTATCCCTCTGACCTTCTTATTGACGAGGAAACACAGAAATTGCATCGAATTAAATAGAAACGCCACTATGCATACTTAAGTTTAAGAAGACTGACCCTTCTTACTGTCTATGTTTTGAACCATTCCTGTGACACTAGTTTTTAGATTCCGATGCTTCACTTCAGGTTTACTGTATCCCTTGGACCTTCTTATTGACGATGAAACACAGAAATTGCATCGGAATTAAATACAAAAGGCACAATGCCCGACTTAAGTACAGGAAGACTGACTCTTCATACTGGCTATATTTTGAAACCATTCCTGTGACACTAGTTATAGATCCGATGCTTGACTTCAGTTTTACTGTATCCCTTGGACCTTCTTATTGACGATGAAACACAGAATTGCATCGGAATTAAATACAAAAGGCACAATGCCGACTTAAGTACAAGAAGACTGACCCTTCTTACTGACTATGTTTTGAACCATCCTGTGACACTAGTTATAGATTCCGATGCTTCACTTCATATTTACTGTATCCCTCTGATCTTCTTATTGACGAGGAAACACAGAAATTGCATCGGAATTAAATAGAAAACGCCCACTATGCCTACTTAAGTTTAAGAAGACCGACTCTTCATACTGGCTATATTTTGAACCATTCCTGTGACACTAGTTACAGATTCAGATGCTTCACTTCAGGTTTACTGTATCCCTCTGACCTTCGTATAGACGAGGAAACACAGAAATTGCATCGGAATTAAATAGAAACGCCACTATGCCTACTTAAGTTTAAGAAGACTGACTCTTCTTACTGGCTATATTTTGAACCATTTCTGTGACACTAATTATAGATTCCGATGCTTGACTTCTGTTTTACTGTATCCCTTGGACCTTCTTATAGACGATGAAACACAGAATTTTATCGGAATTAAATACAAAGGCACAATGCCGACTTAAGTACAAGAAGACTGACCCTTCTTACTGTCTATGTTTTGAACCATACCTGTGAAACTAGTTATAGATTCCGATGCTTCACTTCAGGTTTACTGTATCCCTCTGACCTTCTTATTGACGAGGAAACACAGAAACTGCATCGGAATTAAATAGAAACGCCACTATGCCTACTTAAGTTTAAGAAGACTGACTCTTCTTACTGGCTATATTTTGAACCATTCCTGTGACACTAGTTATAGATTCCGATGCTTGACTTCTGTTTTACTGTATCCCTTCGACCCTCTTATTGACGATGAAACACAGAATTACATCGGAATTAAATACAAAAGGCACAATGCCGACTTAAGTACAAGAAGACTGACCGTTCTTACTGTCTATGTTTGAACCATTCCTGTGACACTAGTTTTAGATTCCGACGCTTCACGTCAGGTTTACTGTATCCCTCTGACCTTCTTATTGACGAGGAAACACAGAAATTTCATCGGAATTAAATAGAAACGTCACTATGCCTACTTAGGTTTAAGAAGACTGATTCCTCTTACTGGCTATATTTTGAACCATTCCTGTGACACTAGTTATAGATTCCGATGCTTGACTTCTGTTTTACTGTATCCCTTGGACCTTCTCATTGACGATGAAACACAGAATTGCATCGGAATTAAATACAAAAGGCACAATGCCGACTTAAGTACAAGAACACTGACCCTTCTTACTGTCTATGTTTTGAACCATTCCTGTGACACTAGTTATAGATTACGATGCTTCACTTCAGGTTTACTGTATCCCTCTGACCTTCTTATTGACGAGGAAACACAGAAATTGCATCGGAATTAAATAGAAATGCCACTGTGCTTACTTAAGTTTAAGAAGACTGACTCTTCTTACTGACTATATTTTGAACCATTCCTGTGACACTAGTTATAGATTCCGATGCTTCACTTCAGGTTTACTGCATCCCTTGGACCTTCTTATTGACGATGAAACACAGAAATTGCATCGGAATTAAATACAAAAGGCACAATGCAGACTTAAGTACAAGAAGACTGACTCTTCTTACTGGCTATATTTTGAACCATTCCTGTGATACTAGTTATAGATTCCGTTGCTTGACTTCTGTTTTACTGAATCCCTTGGACCTTCTTATTGACGATGAAACACAGAATTGCATCCGAATTAAATACAAAAGGCACAATGCCGACTTAAGTACAAGAAGACTGACCCTTCTTACTGTCTATGTTTTGAACCATTCCTGTGACACTAGTTATAGATTCCGATGCTTCACTTCAGGTTTACTGTATCCCTCTGACCTTCGTATTGACGAGGAAACACAGAAATTGCATCGGAATTAAATAGAAACGCCACTATGCCTACTTAAGTTTAAGAAGACTGACTCTTCTTACTGACTATATTTTGAACCATTCCTGTGACACTAGTTATAGATTCCGATGCTTCACCTCAGGTTTACTGCATCCCTTGGGCCATCTTATTGACGATGAAACACAAAAATTGCATCGGAATTAAATACAAGAGGCACAATGCCGACTTAAGTACAAGAAGATTGACCCTTCTTACTGTCTATGATTTGAACCATTCCTGTGACACTAGTTATAGATTCCGATGCTTCACTTCAGGTTTACTGTATCCCTCTGACCTTCTTATTGACGAGGAAACACAGAAATTGCATCGGAATTAAATAGAAACGCCACTATGCCTACTTAAGTTTAAGAAGACTGACTCTTCTTACTGGCTATATTTTGAACCATTCCTGTGACACTAGTTATAGATTCCGATGCTTGACTTCTGTTTTACTGTATCCCTTTGACCTTCTTATTGACGATGAAACACAGAATAGCATTGGAATTAAATACAAAAGGCACAATGCCGACTTAAGTACAAGAAGACTGACCCTTCTTACTGTCTACGTTTTGAACCATTCCTGTGACACTAGTTATAGATTCCGATGCTTCACTTCAGGTTTACTGTATCCCTCTGACCTTCTTATTGACGAGGAAACACAGAAATTGCATCGGAATTAAATAGAAACGCCACTATGCCTACTTAAGTTTAAGAAGACTGACTCTTCTTACTGGCTATATTTTGAACCATTCCTGTGACACTAGTTATAGATTCCGATGCATGACTTCTGTTTTACTGTATCCCTTGGACCTTCTTATTGACGATGAAACACAGAATTGCATCGGAATAAAATACAAAAGGCACAATGCCGACTTAAGTACAAGAAGACTGACCCTTCTTACTGTCTATGTTTTGAACCATTCCTGTGACACTAGTTATAGATTCCGATGCTTCACTTCAGGTTTACTGTATCCCTCTGACCTTCTTATTGACGAGGAAACACAGAAATTGCATCGGAATTAAATAGAAACGCCACTATTCCTACTTAGGTTTAAGAAGACTGACTCTTCTTACTGGCTATATTTTGAACCATTCCTGTGACACTAGTTATAGATTCCGATGCTTGACTTCTGTTTTACTGTATCACGTGGACCTTCGTATTGACGATGAAACACAGAATTGCATCGGAATTAAATACAAAAGTCACAATGCCGACTTAAGTACAAGAAGACTGACCCTTCTTACTGTCTATGTTTTGAACCGTTCCTGTGAGACTAGTTTTAGATTCCGATGCTTCACTTCAGGTTTACTGTATCCCTCTGACCTTCTAATTGACGAGGAAACACAGAAATTGCATCGGAATTAAATAGAAACGCCACTATGCCTACTTAAGTTTAAGAAGACTGACCCTTCTTACTGACTATGTTTTGAACCATTCCTGTGACACTAGTTTTAGATTCCGATGCTTCACTTCAGGTTTACTGTATCCCTTGGACCTTCTTATTGACGATGAAACACAGAAATTGCATCGGAATTAAATACAAAAGGCACAATGCCGACTTAAGTACTGGAAGACTGACTCTTCATACTGGCTATATTTTGAACCATTCCTGTGACACTAGTTATAGATTCCGATGCTTGACTTCAGTTTTACTGTATCCCTTGGACCTTCTTATTGACGATGAAACACAGAATTGCATCGGAATTAAATACAAAAGGCACAATGCAGACTTAAGTACAAGAAGACTGACTCTTCATACTGGCTATATTTTGAACCATTCCTGTGACACTAGTTATAGATTCCGATGCTTGACTTCTGTTTTACTGTATCCCTTGGACCTTCTTATTGACGATGAAACACAGAATTGCATCGGAATTAAATACAAAAGGCACAATGCCGACTTAAGTACAAGAAGACTGACCCTTCTTACTGTCTATGTTTTGAACCATTCCTGTGACACTAGTTATAGATTCCGATGCTTCACTTCATATTTACTGTATCCCTCTGATCTTCTTATTGACGAGGAAACACAGAAATTGCATCGGAATTAAATAGAAACGCCACTATGCCTACTTAAGTTTAAGAAGACCGACTCTCCATACTGGCTATATTTTGAACCATTCCTGTGACACTAGTTACAGATTCCGATGCTTCACTTCAGGTTTACTGTATCCCTCTGACCTTCTTATAGACGAGGAAACACAGAAATTGCATCGGAATTAAATAGAAACGCCACTATGCCTACTTAAGTTTAAGAAGACTGACTCTTCTTACTGGCTATATTTTGAACCATTCCTGTGACACTAGTTATAGATTCCGATGCTTCACTTCAGGTTTACTGTATCCCTCTGACCTTCTTATTGACGAGGAAACACAGAAATTGCATCGGAATTAAATAGAAACGCCACTATGCCTACTTAAGTTTAAGAAGACTGACTCTTCTTACTGGCTATATTTTGAACCATTCCTGTGACACTAGTTATAGATTCCGATGCTTGACTTCTGTTTTACTGTATCCCTTCGACCCTCTTATTGACGATGAAACACAGATTTGCATCGGAATTAGATACAAAAGGCACAATGCCGACTTAAGTACAAGAAGACTGACCCTTTTTACTGTCTATGCTTTGAACCATTCCTGTGACACTAGTTACAGATTCCGATGCTTCACATCAGGTTTACTGTATTCCTCTGACCTTCTTATTGACGAGGAAAAACAGAAATTGCATCGGAATTAAATAGAAACGCCACTATGCCTACTTAAGTTTAAGAAGACTGACTCTTCTTACTGGCTATATTTTGAACCATTCCTGTGACACTAGTTACAGATTCCGATGCTTGACTTCTGCTTTACTGTATCCCTTGGACCTTCTTATTGACGATGAAACACAGAATTACATCGGAATTAAATACAAAAGGCACAAAGCCGACTTAAGTACAAGAAGACTGACCCCTCTTACTGTCTATGTTTTGAACCATTCCTGTGACACTAGTTATAGATTCCGATGCTTCACTTCAGGTTTACTGTATCCCTCTGACCTTCTTATTGACGAGGAAACACAGAAATTGCATCGGAATTAAATAGAAACGCCACTATGCCTACTTAAGTTTAAGAAGACTGACTCTTCTTACTGGCTATATTTTGAACCATTCCTGTGACACTAGTTATAGATTCCGATGCTTGACTTCTGTTTTACTGCATCCCTTTGACCTTCTTATTGACGATGAAACACAGAATAGCATTGGAATTAAATACAAAAGGCACAATGCCGACTTACGTACAAGAAGACTGACCCTTTTACTGTCTATGTTTTGAACCATTCCTGTGACACTAGTTATAGATTCCGATGCTTCACTTCAGGTTTACTGTATCCCTCTGACCTTCTTATTGACGAGGAAACACAGAAATTGCATCGGAATTAAATAGAAACGCCACTATGCCTACTTATGTTTAAGAAGACTGACTCTTCTTACTGGCTATATTTTGAACCATTCCTGTGACACTAGTTATAGATTCCGATGCATGACTTCTGTTTTACTGTATCCTTTGGACCTTCCTATTGACGATGAAACACAGAATTGCATCGGAATTAAATATAAAAGGCACAATGCCGACTTAAGTACAAGAAGACTGACCCTTCTTACTGTCTATGTTTTGATCCATTCCTGTGACACTAGTTATAGATTCCGATGCTTCACTTCAGGTTTACTGTATCCCTCTGACCTTCTTATTGACGAGGAAACACAGAAATTGCATCGGAATTAAATAGAAACGCCACAATGCCTACTTAAGTTTTAGAAGACTGACTCTTCTTACTGGCTATATTTTGAACCATTCCTGTGACACTAGTTATAGATTCCGATGCTTGACTTGTGTTTTACTGTATCCCTTGGACCTTCTTATTGACGATGAAACACAGAATTACATCGGAATTAAATACAAAAGGCACAATGCCGACTTAAGTGCAAGAAGTCTGACCGTTCTTACTGTCTATGTTTTGAACCATTCCTGTGACACTAGTTTTAGATTCCGATGCTTCACTTCAGGTTTACTGTATCCCTCTGACCTTCTTATTGACGAGGAAACACAGAAATTTCATCGGAATTAAATAGAAACGTCACTATGCCTACTTAAGTTTAAGAAGACTGACTCTTCTCACTGGCTATATTTTGAACCATTCCTGTGACACTAGTTATAGATTCCGATGCTTGACTTCTGTTTTAGTGTATCCCTTGGACCTTCTTATTGACGATGAAACACAGAATTGCATCGGAATTAAATACAAAAGGCACAATGCCGACTTAAGTACAAGAAGACTGACCCTTCTTACTGTCTATGTTTTGAACCATTCCTGTGACACTAGTTATAGATTACGATGCTTCACTTCAGATTTACTGTATCCCTCTGACCTTCTTATTGACGAGGAAACACAGAAATTTCATCGGAATTAAATAGAAACGTCACTATGCCTACTTAAGTTTAAGAAGACTGACTCTTCTTACTGGCTATATTTTGAACCAATCCTGTGACACTAGTTATAGATTCCGATGCTTGACTTCTGTTTTAGTGTATCCCTTGGACCTTCTTATTGACGATGAAACACAGAATTGCATCGGAATTAAATACAAAAGGCACAATGCCGACTTAAGTACAAGAAGACTGACCCTTCTTACTGTCTATGTTTTGAACCATTCCTGTGACACTAGTTATAGATTCCGATGCTTCACTTCAGGTTTACTGCATCCCTTGGACGTTCTTATTGACGATGAAACACAGAAATTGCATCGGAATTAAATACAAAAGGCACAATGCAGACTTAAGTACAAGAAGACTGACTCTTCATACTGGCTATATTTTGAACCATTCCTGTGACACTAGTTATAGATTCCGATGCTTCACTTCAGGTTTACTGTATCCCTCTGACCTTCGTATTGACGAGGAAACACAGAAATTGCATCGGAATTAAATAGAAACGCCACTATGCCTACTTAAGTTTAAGAAGACTGACTCTTCTTACTGACTATATTTTGAACCATTCCTGTGACACTAGTTATAGATTCCGATGCTTCACTTCAGGTTTACTGTATCCCTTGGACCATCTTATTGACGATGAAACACAGAAATTGCTTCGGAATTAAATACAAAAGGCACAATGCAGACTTAAGTACAAGAAGACTGACTCTTCATACTGGCTATATTTTGAACCATTGCTGTGACACTAGTTATAGATTCCGATGCTTGACTTCAGTTTTACTGTATCCCTTGGACCTTCTTATTGACGTTGAAACAGAGAATTGCATCGGAATTAAATACAAAAGGCACAATGCAGACTTAAGTACAAGAAGACTGACCCTTCTTACTGTCTATGTTTTGAACCATTCCTGTGACACTAGTTATAGATTCCGATGCTTGACTTCAGGTTTACTGTATCACTCTGACCTTCTTATTGACGAGGAAACACAGAAATTGCATCGGAATTAAATAGAAACGCCACTACGCCTACTTAATTTTAAGAAGACTGACTCTTCTTACTGGCTATATTTTGAACCATTCCTGTGACACTAGTTATAGATTCCGATGCTTCACTTCAGGTTTACTGCATCCCTTGGACCTTCTTATTGACGATGAAACACAGAAATTGCATCGCAATTAAATTCAAAAGGCACAATGCTGACTTAAGTACAAGGAGACTGACTCTTCATACTGGCTATATTTTGAACCGCTCCTGTGACACTAGTTATAGATTCCGATGCTTGACTTCTGTTTTACTGTATCCCTTGGACCTTCTTATTGACGACGAAACACAGAATTGCATCGGAATTAAATACAAAAGGCACAATGCAGACTTTAGTACAAGAAAACTGACTCTTCATACTTGGTATATTTTGAACCATTCCTGTGACACTAGTTATAGATTCCGATACTTGACTTCAGTTTTGCTGTATCCCTTGGACCTTCTTACTGACGATGAAACACAGAATTGCATCGGAATTAAATCCAAAAGTAACAATGCAGACTTAAGAACAAGAAGACTGACCCTTCTTACTGTCTATGTTTTGAACCATTCCTGTGACACTAGTTATAGATTCCGATGCTTCACTTCAGGTTTACTGTATCCGTCTGACCTTCTTATTGACGAGGAAACACAGAAATTGCATCGGAATTAAATAGAAACGCCACTATGCCTACTTAAGTTTAAGAAGACTGACTCTTCTTACTGGCTATATTTTGAACCATTCCTGTGACACTAGTTATAGATTCCGATGCTTGACTTCTGTTTTACTGTATCCCTTGGACCTTCTTATTGACGATGAAACACAGAATTGCATCGGAATTAAATACAAAAGGCACAATGCCGACTTAAGTACAAGAAGACTGACCCTTCTTACTGTCTATGTTTTGATCCATTCCTGTGACACTAGTTATAGATTCCGAAGCTTCACTTCAGGTTTACTGTATCCCACTGACCTTCTTATTGACGAAAAAACTCAGAAATTGCATCGGAAGTAAATAGAAACGCCACAATGCCTACTTAAGTTTAAGATGACTGACTCTTCTTACTGGCTATATTTTGAACCATTCCTGTGACACTAGTTATAGATTCCGATGCTTGACTTCTGTTTTACTGTATCCCTTGGACCTTCTTATTGACGATGAAACACAGAATTACATCTGAATTAAATAGAAAAGGCACAATGCCGACTTAAGTACAAGAAGACTGACTGTTCTTACTGTCTATGTTTTGAACCATTCCTGTGACACTAGTTATAGATTACGATGCTTCACTTCAGGTTTACTGTATCCCTCTGACCTCCTTATTGACGAGGAAACACAGAAATTGCATCGGAATTAAATAGAAACGCCACTGTGCTTACTTAAGTTTAAGAAGACTGACTCTTCTTACTGGCTATATTTTTAACCATTCCTGTGACACTAGTTATAGATTCCGATGCTTCACTTCAGGTTTTCTGCATCCCTTGGACCTTCTTATTGACGATGAAACACAGAAATTGCATCGGAATTAAATACAAAAGGCACAATGCAGACTTAAGTACAAGAAGACTGACTCTTCATACTGGCTATATTTTGAACCATTCCTGTGACACTAGTTACAGATTCCGTTGCTTGACTTCTGTTTTACTGAATCCCTTGGACCTTCTTATTGACGATGAAACACAGAATTGCATCCGAATTAAATACAAAAGGCACATGCCGACTTAAGTACAAGAAGACTGACCCTTCTTACTGTCTATGTTTTGAACCATTCCTGTGACACTAGTTATAGATTCCGATGCTTCACTTCAGGTTTACTGTATCCCTCTGACCTTCTTATTGACGAGGAAACACAGAAATTGCATCGGAATTAAATAGAAACGCCACTATGCCTACTTAAGTTTAAGAAGACTGACTCTTCTTACTGACTATATTTTGAACCATACCTGTGACACTAGTTATAGATTCCGATGCTTCACTTCAGGTTTACTGCATCCCTTGGACCATCTTATTGACGATGAAACACAGAATTGCATCGGAATTAAATACAAAAGGCACAATGCAGACTTAAGTACAAGAAGACTGACCCTTCTTACTGTCTATGTTTTGAACCATTCCTGTGACACTAGTTATAGATTCCG
The DNA here is from genome assembly GCF_021461385.2 of Schistocerca piceifrons. Taxonomy (NCBI): domain Eukaryota; kingdom Metazoa; phylum Arthropoda; class Insecta; order Orthoptera; family Acrididae; genus Schistocerca; species Schistocerca piceifrons. Next base: position 384,853 of record NW_025728703.1, read on the forward strand.
ATGCTTCACTTCAGGTTTACTGTATCACTCTGACCTTCTTATTGACGAGGAAACACAGAAATTGCATCGGAATTAAATAGAAACGCCACTATGCCTACTTAATTTTAAGAAGACTGAGTCTTCTTACTGGCTATATTTTGAACCATTCCTGTGACACTAGTTATAGTTTCCGATGCTTCACTTCAGGTTTACTGCATCCCTTGGACCTTCTTATTGACGATGAAACACAGAAATTGCATCGCAATTAAATACAAAAGGCACAATGCCGACTTAAGTACAAGAAGACTGACTCTTCATACTGGCTATATTTTGAACCATTCCTGTGACACTAGTTATAGATTCCGATGCTTGACTTCAGTTTTACTGTATCCCTAGGACCTTCTTATTGACCACGAAACACAGAATTGCATCGGAATTAAATACAAAAGGCACAATGCAGACTTTAGTACAAGAAAACTGACTCTTCATACTGGCTATATTTTGAACCATTCCTGTGACACTAGTTATAGATTCCGATGTTTGACTTCAGTTTTGCTGTATCCCTTGGACCTTCTTACTGACGATGAAACACAGAATTGCATCGGAATTAAATACAAAAGGCACAATGCAGACTTAAGTACAAGAAGACTGACCCTTCGTACTGTCTATGTTTTGAACCATTCCTCTGACACTAGTCATAGATTCCGATGCTTCACTTCAGGTTTACTGTATCCCTCTGACCTTCTTATTGACGAGGAAACACAGAAATTGCATCGGAATTAAAAGCAAAATGCACAATGTCGACTTAAGTACAAGAAGACTGACCCTTCTTACTGTCTATGTTTTGAACCATTCCTGTGACACTAGTTATAGGTTCCGATGCTTCACTTCAGGTTTACTGTATCCCTCTGACCTTCTTATTGACGAGGAAACACAGAAATTGCATCGGAATTAAATAGAAACGCCACTATGCCTACTTAAGTTTAAGAAGACTGACTCTTCTTACTGGCTATATTTTGAACCATTCCTGTGACACTAGTTATAGATTCCGATGCTTGACTTCTGTTTTACTGTATCCCTTGGACCTTCTTATTGACGATGAAACACAGAATTGCATCGGAATTAAATACAAAAGGCACAATGCCGACTTAAGTACAAGAAGACTGATCCTTCTTACTATGTTTTGAACCATACCTGTGACACTAGTTATAGATTCCGATGCTTCACTTCAGGTTTACTGTATCCCTCTGACCTTCTTATTGACGAGGAAACACAGAAATTTCATCGGAATTTAATAGAAACGTCACTATGCCTACTTAAGTTTAAGAAGGCTGACTCTTCTTACTGGCTATATTTTGAACCATTCCTGTGACACTAGTTATAGATTCCGATGCTTCACTTCTGTTTTACTGTATCCCTTGGACCTTCTTATTGACGATGAAACACAGAATTGCATCGGAATTAAATACAAAAGGCACAATGCCGACTTAAGTACAAGAAGACTGACCCTTCTTAGTGTCTATGTTTTGAACCATTCCTGTGAGACTAGTTATAGATTACGATGCTTCACTTCAGGTTTACTGTATCCCTCTGACCTTCTTATTGACGAGGAAACACAGAAATTGCATCGGAATTAAATAGAAACGCCACTGTGCTTACTTAAGTTTAAGAAGACTGACTCTTCTTACTGGCTATATTTTGAACCATTCCTGTGACACTAGTTATAGATTCCGATGCTTCACTTCAGGTTTACTGCATCCCTTGGACCTTCTTATTGACGATGAAACACAGAAATTGCATCGGAATTAAATACAAAAGGCACAATGCAGACTTAAGTACAAGAAGACTGACTCTTCATACTGGCTATATTTTGAACCATTCCTGTGACACTAGTTATAGATTCCGTTGCTTGACTTCTGTTTTACTGAATCACTTGGACCTTCTTATTGACGAGGAAACACAGACATTGCATCGGAATTAAATAGAAACGCCACTATGCCTACTTAAGTTTAAGAAGACTGACTCTTCTTACTGACTATATTTTGAACCATACCTGTGACACTAGTTATAGATTCCGATGCTTCACTTCAGGTTTACTGCATCCCTTGGACCATCTTATTGACGATGAAACACAGAATTGCATCGGAATTAAATACAAAAGGCACAATGCAGACTTAAGTACAAGAAGACTGACCCTTCTTACTGTCTATGTTTTGAACCATTCCTGTGACACTAGTTATAGATTCCGATGCTTCACTTCAGGTTTACTGTATCACTCTGACCTTCTTATTGACGAGGAAACACAGAAATTGCATCGGAATTAAATAGAAACGCCACTATGCCTACTTAACTTTAAGAAGACTGACTCTTCTTACTGGCTATATTTTGAACCATTCCTGTGACACTAGTTATAGTTTCCGATGCTTCACTTCAGGTTTACTGCATCCCTTGGACCTTCTTATTGACGATGAAACACAGAAATTGAATCGCAATTAAATACAAAGGGCACAATGCCGACTTAAGTACAAGAAGACTGACTCTTCATACTGGCTATATTTTGAACCATTCCTGTGACACTAGTTATAGATTCCGATGCTTGACTTCAGTTTTACTGTATCCCTTGGACCTTCTTATTGACCACGAAACACAGACTTGCATCGGAATTAAATACAAAAGGCACAATGCAGACTTTAGTACAAGAAAACTGACTCTTCATACTGGCTATATTTTGAACCATTCCTGTGACACTAGTTATAGATTCCGATGTTTGACTTCAGTTTTGCTGTATCCCTTGGACCTTCTTACTGACGATGAAACACAGAATTGCATCGGAATTAAATACAAAAGGCACAATGCAGACTTAAGTACAAGAAGACTGATCCTTCGTACTGTCTATGTTTGAACCATTCCTCTGACACTAGTCATAGATTCCGATGCTTCACTTCAGGTTTACTGTATCCCTCTGACCTTCTTATTGACGAGGAAACACAGAAATTGAATCGGAATTAAAAGCAAAAGGCACAATGTCGACTTAAGTACAAGAAGACTGACCCTTCTTACTGTCTATGTTTTGAACCATTCCTGTGACACTAGTTATAGATTCCGATGCTTCACTTCAGGTTTACTGTATCCCTCTGACCTTCTTATTGACGAGGAAACACAGAAATTGCATCGGAATTAAATAGAAACGCCACTATGCCTACTTAAGTTTAAGAAGACTGACTCTTCTTACTGGCTATATTTTGAACCATTCCTGTGACACTAGTTATAGATTCCGATGCTTGACTTCTGTTTTACTGTATCCCTTGGACCTTCTTATTGACGATGAAACACAGAATTGCATCGGAATTAAATACAAAAGGCACAATGCCGACTTAAGTACAAGAAGACTGATCCTTCTTACTATGTTTTGAACCATTCCTGTGACACTAGTTATAGATTCCGATGCTTCACTTCAGTTTTACTGTATCCCTCTGACCTTCTTATTGACGAGGAAACACAGAAATTGCATCGGAATTAAATAGAAACCCCACTATGCCTACTTAAGTTTAAGAAGACTGACTCTTCTTACTGGCTATATTTTGAACCATTCCTGTGACACTAGTTATTGATTCCGATGCTCGACTTCTGTTTTACTGTATCCCTTGGACCTTCTTATTGACGATGAAACACAGAATTGCATCGGAATTAAATACAAAAGGCACAATGCCGACTTAAGTACAAGAAGACTGATCCTTCTTACTGTCTATGTTTTGAACCATTCCTGTGACACTAGTTATAGATTCCGATGCTTCACTTCAGGTTTACTGTATCCCTCTGACCTTCTTATTGACGAGGAAACGCAGAAATTGCATCGGAATTAAATAGAAACGCCACTATGCCTACTTAAGTTTAAGAAGACTGACTCTTCTTACTGGCTATATTGTGAACCATTTCTGTGACACTAGTTATAGATTCCGATGCTTGACTTCTGTTTTACTGTATCCCTTGGACCTTCTTATTGACGATGAAACACAGAATTGCATCGGAATTAAATACAAAACGCACAATGCCGACTTAAGTACAAGAAGACTGATCCTTCTTACTGTCTATGTTTTGAACCATTCCTGTGACACTAGTTATAGATTCCGATGCTTCACTTCAGGTTTACTGTATCCCTCTGACCTTCTTATTGACGAGGAAACACAGAAATAGCATCGGAATTAAATAGAAACGCCACTATGCCTACTTAAGTTTAAGAAAACTGACTCTTTATACTGGCTATATTTTGAACCATTCCTGTGACACTAGTTATAGATTCCGATGCTTGACTTCTGTTTTACTGTATCCCTTGGACCTTCTTATTGACGATGAAACACAGAATTGCATCGGAATTAAATACAAAAGGCACAATGCCGACTTAAGTACAAGAAGACTGATCCTTCTTACTATGTTTTGAACCATTCATGTGACACTAGTTATAGATTCCGATGCTTCACTTCAGATTTACTGTATCCCTCTGACCTTCTTATTGACGAGGAAACACAGAAATTGCATCGGAATTAAATAGAAACGCCACCATGCCTACTTAAGTTTAAGAAGACTGACTCTTCTTACTGGCTATATTTTGAACCATTCGTGTGACACTAGTTATGTATTCCGATGCTTGACTTCTGTTTTACTGTATCCCTTGGACCATCTTATTGACGATGAAACACAGAATTGCATCGGAATTAAATACAAAAGGCACAATGCCGACTTAAGTACAAGAAGACTGACCCTTCTTACTGTCTATGCTTTGAACCATTCCTGTGACACTAGTTATAGATTCCGATGCTTCACTTCAGGTTTACTGTATCCCTCTGACCTTCTTATTGACGAGGAAACACAGAAATTGCATCGGAATTAAATTGAAACCCCACTATGCCTACTTAAGTTTAAGAAGACTGACTCTTCTTACTGGCTATATTTTGAACCATTCCTGTGACACTAGTTATTGATTCCGATGCTCGACTTCTGTTTTACTGTATCCCTTGGACCTTCTTATTGACGATAAAACACAGAATTGCATCGGAATTAAATACAAAACGCACAATGCCGACTTAAGTACAAGAAGACTGATCCTTCTTACTGTCTATGTTTTGAACCATTCCTGTGACACTAGTTATAGATTCCGATGCTTCACTTCAGGTTTACTGTATCCCTCTGACCTTCTTATTGACGAGGATACACAGAAATTGCATCGGAATTAAATAGAAACGCCACTATGCCTACTTAAGTTTAAGAAGACTGACTCTTCTTACTGGCTATATTTTGAACCATTCCTGTGACACTAGTTATAGATTCCGATGCTTGACTTCTGTTTTACTGTATCCCTTGGACCTTCTTATTGACGATGAAACACAAAATTGCATCGGAATTCAATACAAAAGGCACAATGCCGACTTAAGTACAAGAAGACTGACCCTTCTTACTGTCTATGTTTTGAACCATTCCTGTGACACTAGTTATAGATTCCGATGCTTCACTTCAGGTTTACTGTATCCCTCTGACCTTCTTATTGACGAGGAAACACAGAAATTGCATCGGAATTAAATAGAAACGCCACTATGCCTACTTAAGTTTAAGAAGACTGACTCTTCTTACTGGCTATATTTTGAACCATTCCTGTGACACTAGTTATAGATTCCGATGCTTGACTTCTGTTTTACTGTATCCCTCTGACCTTCTTATTGACGATGAAACTTAGAAATTGCATCGGAATTAAATACAAAAGGCACAATGCCGACTTAAGTACAAGAAGACTGACTCTTCATACTGGCTATATTTTGAACCATTCCTGTGACACTAGTTATAGATTCCGATGCTTGACTTCAGTTTTACTGTATCCCTTGGACCTTCTCATTGACGATGAAACACAGAATTGCATCGGAATTAAATACATAAGGCACAATGCCGACTTAAGTACAAGAAGACTGACCCTTCTTACTGTCTATAATTTGAACCATTCCTGTGACACTAGTTATAGATTCCGATGCTTGACTTCTGTTTTACTGTATCCCCCTGACCTTCTTATTGACGATGAAACTTAGAAATTGCATCGGAATTAAATACAAAAGGCACAATGCAGACTTAAGTACAAGAAGACTGTCCCTTCTTACTGTCTATGTTTTGAACCATTCCTGTGACACTAGTTATAGATTCCGATGCTTCACTTCAGGTTTACTGTATCCCTCTGACCTTCTTATTGACGAGGAAACACAGAAATTGCATCGGAATTAAATACAAAAGGCACAATGCCGACCTAAGTACAAGAAGACTGACCCTTCTTACTGTCTATGTTTTGAACCATTCCTGTGACACTAGTTATAGATTCCGATGCTTCACTTCAGGTTTACTGTATCCCTCTGACCTTCTTATTGACGAGGAAACACAGAAATTGCATCGGAATTAAATAGAAACGCCACTATGCCTACTTAAGTTTAAGAAGACTGACTCTTCTTACTGGCTATATTTTGAACCATTCCTGTGACACTAGTTATAGATTCCGATGCTTGACTTCTGTTTTACTGTATCCCTTGGACCTTCTTATTGACGATGAAACACAGAATTGCATCGGAATTAAATACAAAAGGCACAATGCCGACTTAAGTACAAGAAGACTGATCCTTCTTACTGTCTATGCTTTGAACCATTCCTGTGACACTAGTTATAGATTCCGATGCTTCACTTCAGGTTTACTGTATCCCTCTGACCTTCTTATTGACGAGGAAACACAGAAATTGCATCGTAATTAAATAGAAACCCCACTATGCCTACTTAAGTTTAAGAAGACTGACTCTTCTTACTGGCTATATTTTGAACCATTCCTGTGACACTAGTTATAGATTCCGATGCTTGACTTCTGTTTTACTGTATCCCTTGGACCTTCTTATTGACGATGAAACACAGAATTGCATCGGAATTAAATACAAAAGGCACAATGCCGACTTAAGTACAAGAAGACTGATCCTTCTTACTGTCTATGCTTTGAACCATTCCTGTGACACTAGTTATAGATTCCGATGCTTCACTTCAGGTTTACTGTATCCCTCTGACCTTCTTATTGACGAGGAAACACAGAAATTGCATCGGAATTAAATAGAAACGCCACTATGCCTACTTAAGTTTAAGAAGACTGACTCTTCTTACTGGCTATATTTTGAACCATTCCTGTGACACTAGTTCTAGATTCCGATGCTTGACTTCTGTTTTACTGTATCCCTTGGACCTTGTTATTGACGATGAAACACAGAATTGCATCGGAATTTAATACAAGGTGCACAATGCCGACTTAAGTACAAGAAGACTGACCCTTCTTACTGTCTATGTCTTGAACCATTCCTATGACACTAGTTATAGATTCCGATGCTTGACTTCAGTTTTACTGTATCCCTTGGACCTTCTTATTGACGATGAAACACAGAATTGCATCGGAATTAAATACAAAAGGCACAATGCCGACTTAAGTACAAGAAGACTGACCCTTCTTACTGTCTATGCTTTGAACCATTCCTGTGACACTAGTTATAGATTCCGATGCTTCACTTCAGGTTTACTGTATCCCTCTGACCTTCTTATTGACGAGGAAACACAGAAATTGCATCGGAATTAAATTGAAACCCCACTATGCCTACTTAAGTTTAAGAAGACTGACTCTTCTTACTGGCTATATTTTGAACCATTCCTGTGACACTAGTTATTGATTCCGATGCTCGACTTCTGTTTTACTGTATCCCTTGGACCTTCTTATTGACGATAAAACACAGAATTGCATCGGAATTAAATACAAAACGCACAATGCCGACTTAAGTACAAGAAGACTGATCCTTCTTACTGTCTATGTTTTGAACCATTCCTGTGACACTAGTTATAGATTCCGATGCTTCACTTCAGGTTTACTGTATCCCTCTGACCTTCTTATTGACGAGGAAACACAGAAATTGCATCGGAATTAAATAGAAACGCCACTATCCTACTTAAGTTTAAGAAGACTGACTCTTCTTACTGGCTATATTTTGAACCATTCCTGTGACACTAGTTATAGATTCCGATGCTTGACTTCTGTTTTACTGTATCCCTTGGACCTTCTTATTGACGATGAAACACAAAATTGCATCGGAATTCAATACAAAAGGCACAATGCCGACTTAAGTACAAGAAGACTGACCCTTCTTACTGTCTATGTTTTGAACCATTCCTGTGACACTAGTTATAGATTCCGATGCTTCACTTCAGGTTTACTGTATCCCTCTGACCTTCTTATTGACGAGGAAACACAGAAATTGCATCGGAATTAAATAGAAACGCCACTATGCCTACTTAAGTTTAAGAAGACTGACTCTTCTTACTGGCTATATTTTGAACCATTCCTGTGACACTAGTTATAGATTCCGATGCTTGACTTCTGTTTTACTGTATCCCTCTGACCTTCTTATTGACGATGAAACTTAGAAATTGCATCGGAATTAAATACAAAAGGCACAATGCCGACTTAAGTACAAGAAGACTGACTCTTCATACTGGCTATATTTTGAACCATTCCTGTGACACTAGTTATAGATTCCGATGCTTGACTTCTGTTTTACTGTATCCCTTGGACCTTCTTATTGACGATGAAACACAGAATTGCATCGGAATTAAATACAAAAGGCACAATGCCGACTTAAGTACAAGAAGACTGATCCTTCTTACTATGTTTTGAACCATACCTGTGACACTAGTTATAGATTCCGATGCTTCACTTCAGGTTTACTGTATCTCTCTGACCTTCTTATTGACGAGGAAACACAGAAATTTCATCGGAATTTAATAGAAACGTCACTATGCCTACTTAAGTTTAAGAAGGCTGACTCTTCTTACTGGCTATATTTTGAACCATTCCTGTGACACTAGTTATAGATTCCGATGCTTCACTTCTGTTTTACTGTATCCCTTGGACCTTCTTATTGACGATGAAACACAGAATTGCATCGGAATTAAATACAAAAGGCACAATGCCGACTTAAGTACAAGAAGACTGACCCTTCTTAGTGTCTATGTTTTGAACCATTCCTGTGAGACTAGTTATAGATTACGATGCTTCACTTCAGGTTTACTGTATCCCTCTGACCTTCTTATTGACGAGGAAACACAGAAATTGCATCGGAATTAAATAGAAACGCCACTGTGCTTACTTAAGTTTAAGAAGACTGACTCTTCTTACTGGCTATATTTTGAACCATTCCTGTGACACTAGTTATAGATTCCGATGCTTCACTTCAGGTTTACTGCATCCCTTGGACCTTCTTATTGACGATGAAACACAGAAATTGCATCGGAATTAAATACAAAAGGCACAATGCAGACTTAAGTACAAGAAGACTGACTCTTCATACTGGCTATATTTTGAACCATTCCTGTGACACTAGTTATAGATTCCGTTGCTTGACTTCTGTTTTACTGAATCACTTGGACCTTCTTATTGACGAGGAAACACAGAAATTGCATCGGAATTAAATAGAAACGCCACTATGCCTACTTAAGTTTAAGAAGACTGACTCTTCTTACTGACTATATTTTGAACCATACCTGTGACACTAGTTATAGATTCCGATGCTTCACTTCAGGTTTACTGCATCCCTTGGACCATCTTATTGACGATGAAACACAGAATTGCATCGGAATTAAATACAAAAGGCACAATGCAGACTTAAGTACAAGAAGACTGACCCTTCTTACTGTCTATGTTTTGAACCATTCCTGTGACACTAGTTATAGATTCCGATGCTTCACTTCAGGTTTACAGTATCACTCTGACCTTCTTATTGACGAGGAAACACAGAAATTGCATCGGAATTAAATAGAAACGCCACTATGCCTACTTAACTTTAAGAAGACTGACTCTTCTTACTGGCTATATTTTGAACCATTCCTGTGACACTAGTTATAGTTTCCGATGCTTCACTTCAGGTTTACTGCATCCCTTGGACCTTCTTATTGACGATGAAACACAGAAATTGCATCGGAATTAAATACAAAGGGCACAATGCCGACTTAAGTACAAGAAGACTGACTCTTCATACTGGCTATATTTTGAACCATTCCTGTGACACTAGTTATAGATTCCGATGCTTGACTTCAGTTTTACTGTATCTCTTGGACCTTCTTATTGACCACGAAACACAGACTTGCATCGGAATTAAATACAAAAGGCACAATGCAGACTTTAGTACAAGAAAACTGACTCTTCATACTGGCTATATTTTGAACCATTCCTGTGACACTAGTTATAGATTCCGATGTTTGACTTCAGTTTTGCTGTATCCCTTGGACCTTCTTACTGACGATGAAACACAGAATTGCATCGGAATTAAATACAAAAGGCACAATGCAGACTTAAGTACAAGAAGACTGATCCTTCGTACTGTCTATGTTTTGAACCATTCCTCTGACACTAGTCATAGATTCCGATGCTTCACTTCAGGTTTACTGTATCCCTCTGACCTTCTTATTGACGAGGAAACACAGAAATTGAATCGGAATTAAAAGCAAAAGGCACAATGTCGACTTAAGTACAAGAAGACTGACCCTTCTTACTGTCTATGTTTTGAACCATTCCTGTGACACTAGTTATAGATTCCGATGCTTCACTTCAGGTTTACTGTATCCCTCTGACCTTCTTATTGACGAGGAAACACAGAAATTGCATCGGAATTAAATAGAAACGCCACTATGCCTACTTAAGTTTAAGAAGACTGACTCTTCTTACTGGCTATATTTTGAACCATTCCTGTGACACTAGTTATAGATTCCGATGCATGACTTCTGTTTTACTGTATCCCTTGGACCTTCTTATTGACTATGAAACACAGAATTGCATCGGAATTAAATACAAAAGGCACAATGCCGACTTAAGTACAAGAAGACTGATCCTTCTTACTATGTTTTGAACCATTCCTGTGACACTAGTTATAGATTCCGATGCTTCACTTCAGTTTTACTGTATCCCTCTGACCTTCTTATTGACGAGGAAACACAGAAATTGCATCGGAATTAAATAGAAACCCCACTATGCCTACTTAAGTTTAAGAAGACTGACTCTTCTTACTGGCTATATTTTGAACCATTCCTGTGACACTAGTTATTGATTCCGATGCTCGACTTCTGTTTTACTGTATCCCTTGGACCTTCTTATTGACGATGAAACACAGAATTGCATCGGAATTAAATACAAAAGGCACAATGCCGACTTAAGTACAAGAAGACTGATCCTTCTTACTGT